>NC_143561.1:44952500-45117500 GCF_054136105.1 Typopeltis vanoorti | reverse complement strand
TACAGCCCACTTTGAAGTGTCTGAAGGTTGATCATTTTGGCAAATCGTGGCAAAACTTGCAGAGAACTCGTTATTTTTGTCACGTTCGTATAACTCGCTAAATGATCATTAAAATAATTATACAAAAATAGCTGCCACAATGATGGAATATTCTCAAAATAGTGTGGTAAACAGCGATAAGTTAAACGCCAGATAATTTCTTTTAAAAGAAAGGTGCAGTACTTAATACTATTTCAAAGAAACAACGTGAAATTTTATTAAATAATAATATGAAAGAAAAATTAGAGAATTGTATTCTAGGAAAATGGATTCTTTTGGGAATTTTTTTTCAATTCTGTTCTCAAAAGAAACAGATGTTTAATAAAATCATTTATCTTTTATAATAATGCACATTGGAACTTTAACATAACATTACTTTGTATGAAACGCGTCGAGGTTAACGGTATCTTTGAATTACAGTAGTTGTGTCGGAATTCTTATTTTTAATTCTTTTTCTTTATTCTTCTAGATGAATCCAAGCAATAATTTTTACACGTGGTGGTATCACCCACCAAAGCGTCTTCCACCCTTCTGTTGACCACAGTGCGACAAGTTCCGATTTATTTTTGTTGCAACTTCATACGCTCAGGAAAGTGCACAGCTGATGCGTCCCGTGGTATCAGGAGGGGATTGTCACAAGATGGGCAAACAAAGCAATCGAAATATGAAGACCACCAACCAGTATCGAATCCGAATTCCTCTAGAACCCCTAAAGGACGGTCCCAGTATGGATCCCAAAGAACGAACATTCCTCGAAGCCGCAGAAAGAGGCGACAGGCCCACTATGGTTAGGTGTCTCCAACAACCCAATCCCGTCAATGTTAACTGTACCAACATTCTGGGACGCAGCGCCATCCAAATTGCCGTCGACAATGAAAACGTGGAGATCGTGGAGTTGTTGCTCGAACAGGAAAGTGTCAAAATTGGCGACGCGCTTCTCTATGCAATTCGCGAAGGTGTTTATAAAATCGTCGAGATGCTCATCAACCATCCCAGTATAACCAGTGAAATGTTAGCCAACGACTGGGCTAAGACCCGACAACCAGGAGAGGAAAGTTCGGACTACTCACCCGATATTTCTCCCATCATTCTCGCCGCCCACTGCAATCAATTCGAAATTCTTCAACTGCTCCTTTCTAGAGGGGCCATCATCGACAAACCTCATCAACTATCTTGCGCGTGTCAGCGATGCCAAGAAGGCATGCATACAGATAGTCTCCGGTATTCCCTCCGCAGAATTCACACCTACAGAGCACTTGCCAGTCCAGCGTGGATGTCTTTAACTAGTGAAGATCCCATCTTGACAGCGTTCAAGGTATGATTAATTTATTCGTATAAATTTTTATCTTTGTATGTGTTAAATTATATTTGTTTAAATTAGTTTGAAAATTTACTATATTCGATGAGTATTAATTATTATTATTATTTGACACCTCCAGGGAGTCCTAAGACTCATCGAGTGAGGGCACCTACTCTACAACTCTCCGTCTCCGCCATTCAACCTCATCCACAACCGCCTCATATATACCAACGCCATCTACAGTCCACCATCACCACTATTATTTTCACAGACAATCACAAACATCCATGCCCACGTCGGGATTTGAACCGGCAGCCTTTTGGCTGGAGAACGGATAGGCTAACCACTCGGCCAACCAGGCCAGCAATTATACTCAATTATTTTCTTTCTTCTCTCTTTCTGTCTCTTTTGAGTAGTTGCGTGATTCCGATATAAATTGTATATTTCTAAGATTCCTCTCATTTGAAGTTTTTTAAAACAATTCAACGTAAATGCTAAGATTTACCGGTTCAATATCTCAATAATATTCTTTCGTGTATGATTTTCTTCAAAAGCTGAGCATTAGTTGGCATTCCCAATCAATAGAGTAGGAAGAAAATTCAAATCTAGTTTAGGTAGTTACTCGTTATCCATTTCATACTCTATGGTGTCCATCCTGCCCTATAGAGAGTAACGTAGGTAATTTTGTCAGTTAACTCTCATAGCCATTTCATAATTGAATATGAGTCTGTCAAAGGAGAGAGACTCGGTTGAGCTTAAAAAAAAAAAAAAAAAAATTCAAAGGAGACAGACTCCATTGATGAGACTCAGGATCCTGGACATATCCTGAACTTTCATGATATTATAATAAGTTATGAAGACAATGAGACAGAAACTTCTTTAAAAATGGGCTGTCCCAAAAATGCTTAAATTATAATCTGAGAACTATGCCCGAGGCATGGATTAGACTAACCATACATTTTTTTCAAGTCTCTAATTATAGAACCGTTTTACTTCTACGAATATGATTTATCTCGAAATTGCAGCTTTGTGATTTAGCAGGCATTTTGGACAGCTACTACAATAATGATAGCTTTGCTTGCATTAGGCGCAAGGAATAGCAGTTGAATGTAAGATGGGGCGGGTAATGTATTACCGTTCTGAATATTATATTATATAGTTTCCATAAAAGCGATGCAAGGGTCATTTGCGGTACTAGCAAATACTGTGAATGATAATTTGTAGTCTGAAGATTTTTATTCAAGGCGAACAAACTCAGTGTGAGGATGATGTATATCTCTGCATATATACAACTTCGAATTTAAATATTTTCGCGCATGCTCTAAAATAGCCTGAGTAATGTTACAGGGTCTTCATTTTTAAATAGTAGATTCGAAGTTTCTCACATTGCTTTGAATTGAATATACCATCCATTGCTTTTAGTAAAAACGCGAGCTTACTTAAAGCACTAGAATAAAATATAGACTTTCTGTCTCCCTCCATTTCTTTCTTGCTTTTCTTACTCGCTTTTCTGTTCCAGATATAATTTCTCTTTGTCGTATGCATTTTCATTCACCTCTGTTTTTCTTCCCTCACTTAGTTGTCATGGGAACTCGAGCATCTGGCTATGCGGGAGAACGAATTTAAGGAGATCTATGTGGAACTATCGAATCAATGTAAAAAGTATTCCTGTGATTTGCTTGACCTCTGCCGGAGTACCGAAGAGGTTATCGCAGTGCTCAATAAACGTTCCGACTCCGATTCAGAAGAAGATGATGTTCGACATCAGGATGACCCAGACAAACTGACTTTGTCTAGGTTAAAGCTGGCATTAAAGTATGAACAAAAGCAGGTAGGATATTTAAAATGGTCATGAAATTTTTTTCCTCATTTAGCTATTAATATATTAGGAGGTGAATGAAAAAAAATATTAATATCAAGAAAAATATTAATCACAATGATTATTTACTCATTAGCGATGCTTATAAGGCTTTTCAGGCCTTCCAAGTATGTTTGGCTTTCATAACCATCATTTTAATATGAGAAGGTTCTTATAAAGATATTTTGTATGTAAACTGAATGTGCTCTCTTGGACAGTATGTCTGATAGCTAGATGAAAAACATCCATTTCTGAGCGGGGGGTTAAAATTTCTAACAGTTCGTTTTGAGGGAGAATTATATTAAAATGAAAATTATTGTTTCAATGAATTCGGACAGAAATAAAATAATGAGACTAGGAAATAAAACAAGTAGGGGGGGCGGTAAACACATTTAAAGAGAGAGCGAGAGAGATAGAAGAAAAAATAGAAAGAGAGAATATACAAAGTAGATTTAAATGATTTTAATATTTCAGTTTGTAGCTCATCCCAATTGTCAACAGCTGTTATCGTCCATCTGGTACGAGGGATTGCCAGTGTGGAGACGGCGAAATGCCTTCATGAAGATCATCTTATGTGTCAGTATCATCGCTGCCATGCCGCTGGTGGCCCTTTACTACCTCATCTTTCCTCGTTCCAAATTAGGGAAGATTATCCGATCTCCTTTCATGAAATTCATATACCACAGGTAAGTGTGTGCGTTGGAACTTATTATGTAGGCTTAATAGTTACCTTCTTGATAGCGTGCGAATTGTTATTTTACCATATGAATGAAAATTAAATACCCGATGATGTGATAAATACTCGGATCTTCCACGTCATAAAAAGAATTAATTATATATTATTGTGCAATACGTTTTTATCATTTTATTGTTTCTCTTTGTGGAGGAACAGCACTCCCTTTTTTGATTCCATTATAAATCATCTGATAGATTGTGTTTTGTGTTTCTGCTAGCTCTGTCTTCTTCCAATGTCTTTTTCTCAGCATCACTTGAATGATTGAATATTTCATATAGTTACAGATGTATCTGTGTTTAAATATTTTTTTTTTCCTAAATAACTTTGGACCTATAGTATTTCAAACAATATATAATGATCTGAAATGATTTTCCAGGGATATTTTGGGCCTTAGCATCATATTTTCGTAAGGAAAAAGATTCAAATCAGTTGAGTCCTGCTGTTTCCATAACAACCTTATTCGTTTCCACATGTGGGTTGATATGTATGCAATGTGACGCAGCTCATTTTGTAGGCAGTGAGCGCGATTCCCTAGATAGAATATTAAAATGGATCTAAATTGCTTGGAACTTCATTTTTTTACATTTTTAGATAATGCAGTCGTAGAAATAAAACTAAGAAGAGCTTTTTACAGCATTTCTTCGACAAAAAATGCGAGTTGAAAGATGTTGTGGTATAATGCCACCGAATCACGATAAATACCAACACGACTTTAATATTCTTAAATCGAAGGAATGTTGGCCGATGCACTTTCTTCTTGAGAGTGAAGCTGGTTTTAAAATAGACGTCATTTGAATTTTAAAGTAATAAAACAGATTTCCATCCTCTAGATTCAGTTTTATAATGTTTTCAAATTTCATAGAATTAGTAATTTTCTTTTATTGAGTTTAGTAGAGGAGGATTAGGACACCGTTTTCCAATAACTACTGCCTACGTCATTCTTTTTTTTTTATTATTATTTCTTTCTAAAGGATTCTACTGCACAATATGTATGATCACCAACTTCCATACTTTTATATGTTCATTAGAATAGAACTCGCAACTACGTTTATTTCATATTATTATTTTCCCCTTGCCTTCCGCTATTAGATTTAAATCCCGCTTTCATGTCTTCTTGTTTCGAGAAAGAAACAGGAGCATACAAAAAAAAAAAAAAAAAACTTCAAATACCGGCGTGTCAAAATTAACACGTAAACATCTGTTCAATTATCAATTATGAATAGAATGGTCTGCACACAGTTGAGAGAACAATAGTTGGCAAAGTGCCAAGAAGAGTCAATTCATGTCGAAGGAGAGAAAGGAATAAGGCGATGTACGAATTCGTCACCAACACGCGAAATCGCGTGCTTTATAGGTAAAACAGTTATACAAGCAAAATAGTTACCACTTTAAAAACTAGAATGTTCATGAAAGAAAAGTTAATTTTCAGACGTCTAATAATAAACAGTCATCCCACAAAACGGATTGATTACCCTATTATCGGAATGGATTCGCCTTCTGACATGCGCAAAAGTGTCAAGGGTTCTCTCATCTCTCGTTGAACTATACACTTCATCACATTCATATTGTCTCCCCTTTTTTTATTGCTCATCCTTCATTACTTTTTATATGTGTAATATGATGCTTTCACTGAGTGTTATTAAATGTGTTATCAAATTACGGTTTTCCTTCAGTTAATTAATTTAATGATTAACTAATAACCTATGTAATGTTAAAAAAGTTAACTATCAACAAAAAGTAGCAATTCAAGAATACACCAGGAAACCATTCGCACGCTTACTAGCGCGCGTACACACACACACACACACACACACACACACACACACACACACACACACACACACACACACACACACAGAATATTCGACGATATTTTTATCAAACCTGACCTTATATGATTTCATTCTTCTTCGTTATCTTTACATTATAGCCTCGATAGGTTTAGACACAGCCTTTTCAATAGCAATCGAATATCTGCATTATATTAGTGATGAACTAATTAATAAACTATATTTAAGTATTCACTCTTGTTCCTGTTAATTGACCTCATCAAAGTGTACCAACCAAGGCATCACTTTCCCAGTTTAATCCATGAACATCCGCTGCATACGTTTAGCATTCATAAGAAATCTGGATGACTAAATCTGAGAATCATAATCCCACACGGACTGGTCTGACAAGGCACTTGTATAAGGGTTTGGTGTGTAATTACTAAACCAAATATCTCTGGGATTTAGCAATTGTTTTATCAAGGATCTGGGAGCACAGTTTCGGACAGATTCCAGCAAATATTTATATTTACATTTCTCCAAATTGAATGTTTATTCTTCCCCCCCCTCACCTTTCATTGTCCATTCATTCAGTGTTTTAAGATCATTCAGAATAGACTTCAGGTCACTAGGCAATTTACTACACGCTCTAAGTTTATATCATTAGCAAAGAGAGCATATTTTGGTATTAATACACATGCACTTCAATCATTAATAAATGTGAATAATAAAAATAGCCGGTCTGGTTGGCCGAGTGGTTAGCGTATCCGCTCTCCATCCAAAAGGCCGCGGGCTCGAATCCCGTAGTGGGCATGGATGTTTGTTTGTGAAAATACTAGTGGTGGTTGGCGATAGATGGCGTTGGTGTATATGTAGGTAGTTACGGCTGGTGGAGTGATGGAGACGGAAATCTGTAGAGTAGGTACCCTCCCTCGATGAGTCTTTGGACTCCCTGGAGGTGTTTATAATAATAATAATAGCCCCAAACCCCAACAGATTCCACACTTAATTACCTCATTTCCTAAAATCTTCAATTTAAACACATGATGTTTCCTCTTACCTACCAACAGATTATTTATCCATTTAGCTAAATAACCATCAATATCCCTTTGGCATATCTTTATCAGCTGGTTAATATATGAAACACTATTAAAGGCTTTGCTGAAACTAAGTAAATCAGAGTAGCCAATGCTACAATCCATCTCCTTCATAACCTCTTCATATAAAAAAAAAGTTAACATATTCGTCTTATTCTCTTCGGTCCTCAAGACGAGTTCTTGTCCAAAGAAAGCTTTTTCCTATATCAACAGCTTTGAAAGTCCAATGCAGTTCTCAGGGCTTTATGTCATGTTAATGTTAATGTTGCTTTTTTTTACTTGAATTTATAATCCTATTATAATTTCTGTAGGTTTATTGCAATTTTGAAAGCTGGTATTGGAGATTTGATTTGTTATCTGTTATAATTACCATCATCTGCCCATATGATAAGTGGGATTGTTGTTCTATTGACTTTTGCTCTTTTTGTTGAGGACAATGCTTTTCTAATGAATTTTTGGTTTAAAATTAAAAAAAGCATGGGGAGGGATTATCTTCATCTTTGCATAAATTCAACATTTTTATATTGAACTACTGCATTTGTATGCTCAGTAGTTTTAAACCAATCATAGCGTTTCAAATTCTATGTTTTCTTTGAATAATTTTGAATATTTGAATAATTTTTCTTGCATTGACAGAATCAAATGCTTGTTTAAAATCCGTAAAGGACTCTGCCCTTGTTCAATGCGATTTTGGCCAGACTATGAAGAGTAAAACTATGTTTAATTGTTGACATGTTTTTTTTTTTTTCAATGACAGATTATCTTCTTTCTTTAGCTGTTTGTAATTGTTATTTGGACGATTCTGTATTGTTTTCATAGTAAAAAGAATATTATTAAAAAGTTTGGTTAGTTGTCGAATGAGATCAGGTCCGCGATTGTTGTACAGCTCTATGAGTATTTCACCGATTCCAAGTGCGTCTGATGATTTTATTTGATTAAGTGAAAGGACTAGATCTTCCTCTAGGATTATGAATGCTGTATCTTTTTCACTGGTCGGTAGATGTTGGCGAAAGCTTTCTTTTTTAAAGATATTAAAGAAGTAATTGTATCAGATGTGTTCCATTTCACTAATATTTCCAGTGACCTTGTCTTAAGAATCTTTCGTGACGACAGATGAAGGAATGCAGTCTCTGATAATCTCTTTAACTGAAGAGTAGAGAAATTTTGAGTCGTGACGTAAATAAGCTTCTGTACATTTATATGCTTTATCATTCAGCCAATCTACTTTTGCATTCCAGCACATCCTGTCTAGCTGGTTTTCTAGGCTTCTGTAAAATCTGTTTTAGTCATTATACAGTTTATTCGAATGTTCTTTAGCCTGTCTTTTTCTGATCCCATAATCTCATTATTTCAGGTGTTATCTAGTTTTTTGTAAACTTTTAACAGGATCTTGGTAGATAAAAGTTCATAATTTGTATCCAATTGAGCAATAGGAACGATTTTGACATTCATAGCAAAGGAATTTGTATGGTAATATATGCTATTTTTAGTATTTGAGTCTGATAAAATCCAGGTGCATTTGTGAGCAGGTCTATGGTAAATCATGTTGGTTGTAACTACTATGAAATTATTTTCTCTACAAAAATCAACCAGATACTCCCCGCTCTCATTTGTTGTGTTTATTCCACATTTACCTATAACATCATACAAAAGATCTTGTTGTATGTTCTGTCAATTTCCTCTTGTAGTTTTTGATAGGAATCAATGATCTTCTTCTGAATATGAAGAATCAGGCGCATATATTTCTACTAAAGCATTTTAATAAAAGCTTTTATTTTTTTTGCTTGTGGTCTCATGGCTATGATTCTGGATGAGGTGCGATTAACTTCTACGACAATGTGAAAAAGTGATCTTTGAGCTATGACAGCTACTTCTCTTTATATCCAATCATTCCTGCCGGAGGAATATAATATTGAATGTTTCAGATTTATACACTGCTTGGAAAGAAGTCAACGAACGCCATAGTGTAAGGAACAAACAGCCATGGCTTCCTGGCAAAACAGCTACGAACTCGAGCAGTCCAAAGAATTCGAGGTTATCTTAATGTATAGAAACAAAAGTAATTAAAATAGGTTTTAAATAAGCGTCACTTAAATAAATGCAAATATATTTTAGTTTTCTGGGATTCAAATGACTGATGAGGGAAGTATGTGGTAGAATACTCTATGATGTCAGATTGAAAAAGTATTCTGTCAAACAGACCGGTTTCCTTCTATTCTTGTATTTATTTTCGTAAAGAAGCTTTCGTTAAGTTTTATTGAAGAAACTCTGGAAAGAATAAAGTAAAAAAAAAAAAAAAGTTCTTTTTTTTGTAGTAACTGTAATGTCTTTGTATAGAATTGGGTATGAAGTCACATGACAAAAAACAAAGTGTTAACCGCCTCTTATAGAACTATAACTCCTTGGCGATTAAATCTACCTCTTGTGCGTCTCCATTTCGGGGTCATTTGTTAGGACACCATCAAAATTTTCTGTTATCCGATAAACAGAGATGTGCGTAGCGGTGACAGTTCGCTCATCCATCACACTAGGATACGAATTCCAGTGATTGTCGACTGTCATCTCTTCCCTCCTTCACTTCTCCGTCTTGATGTCCTTTTCATGGAGGCAACTCTCTCCTCTTCGATTTTCTTGGCTCTAATGACCGTCGAAACGAAGTCGGCTGTTTTCTGAGAATAATGGAGTCGTCCTTTAAGTGGATCTGGAAGCACAGTTCCAGACAGATTCCAGCCACATCTCATGACCTAATTTTACGTCTCTAAGATTAAATCAGTTAATATCAAGGCTTATTTATAATAGTTAGTGTCCAACATCGAATGATGTGTACTTTTTCTTGACTCTGGTTTTTTTACCAAATGCTAAACAAGAAAGCTTCTTAAATATGTTAAGATTTCAAAAGATAACTTTATATTATTTATAAATAAATACAAAATTTATTTATTTATAAATAAATAAATACATATATAATAAATAAACAAAATTTAATGAGATATTTAAGATATATATTATTTTCTATTATACTAATATTTTGAGAAGTAAACCTTAAAAATAAAAAAACACCAATTAAAACTAGTGATGCATAAAATAGATATAAAACAAATGCGAACAGATCTTTGTGGGTAACAAATGATAGGTTGTTTACTTATTTTAAGTATTTCAAAAGTTGAAACTATTGAAATATTGAAATATAATTGAAACACTATTGAAATATATAATTTTCAGGTATTAGAGCAAATTTTCAGGTATTAGAGCAAATATAATATAATATATATATAATATTTCAAGCAGGCACTATTGAAACAATTTTCAGGTATTAGAGCATCAAATATAATATATAATATTCAAATTAAGTGGAAAGTGGATATTAATGTTGGATTCAACAGAATCCAAATTATTTCAAAGCCGAATAGAGAAACTACAAGAGTTTCGTGCCGAATAAATATAGAAACTATAAAAGTTTCGCCTTAAACTTTCGAAACTTTTATAATTTCTATATTCGGCACGAAACTCTTGTAGTTTCTCTATTCGGCTTTGAAATAATATTGGATTCAACATCCACTTAATTTGAATAATTTTGCATGGCCGAAGTGAAGCCTTTTGGCACTCTTTTTTTCAGTAATCAAATATAATATGTATGTAGTACACATAATGTTTATTTTCCCCCCATCACGATCTCTCAAGGATCCCTTAACGACATCACAAGGAATACTAAAGTTCCGCGGTTGAAAAATCCTTGTATAAAATCTCGTGCAGTGCGAAACCGTGTTATACAGGACTACGAACTGGCACAAAAAAGTGAATTGCAATCAAACCGCTTAAAAAATACTGCATTTTATTTTATAACTATCGGAATAATAATAACTGAGCAAACGTCTTATAAATTGCAATATTTATATGGTCGATAATGAACGTTCATTTAATATTCTTCCCTTCGTAGCTGCTAAGCACAATAATAATGGATGACTGAGAATGTTACTAAACTAATTAGATTCTTAAACTTACAGTGCCTCCTTTGGATTCTTCTTACTACTGCTCGTTCTGGCATCCACACGGACAGAAGGAAGTGAGAGAGCAAGCCAAAATATCAGGGGTCCTCCTCCTTCTGGTGTAGAGTGGCTCATTTTCTTCTGGGTCTCAGGTGAGGGAAGGCTAAAATTTCCACTTAAGTTTGCTTAGAATTAATAATAATAATAATAATAATAATAATAATAATAATAATAAATCTATCTTTCTTATTTTAGGTATGGTATGGGCTGAATGCAAGCAGTTATGGGAAGAGGGACTCAAAGCCTATATCCGACAGTGGTGGAACTGGCTGGATTTTCTCATGTTGTCTCTCTATCTGGCCACCTTTTCACTAAAAGCTGTCGCCTACTTCCAAATACGAAGTGATCGCTATGGTCCCAGGATACTTGAGCGTGGTCGCTGGCCAAACAATGATCCTACCTTAATCTCGGAAGGGGTATTTGCTGTGGCAAATGTCTTTAGTTTTGCCAGAATTATTTATCTTTTCCAGACAAATCCTCATCTCGGACCACTCCAAATATCACTGGGTTGTATGGTCATTGACATCGCCAAATTTCTATTCATTTTTTTCCTTGTGCTCACCTCATTTGCTTGTGGTCTCAACCAGCTTTATTGGTATTATGATTCCAATACCGAATTCTGTGAGACAAAAGTCATTGGAGGAGAGACTGTTACGTTTAATTGCCAGTACAATCCAGATGCATTTATGACGTAAGTATGGTTTTCTAAAACTGCAATATTTTTTGAATATATCAAATTGTTTATTATGTAAGTTAGCAAAGAAAATTATTTGGTTGAGCATTTAAGAATTATATTTCATTCATAAAATCATTTTTCTATTCTGAAAAAGAATAATTTATATTGCAATTAACATTTATTAAAAATGTTAAATGCCTGAATTATCTTTAAAATAAATTCTAAACACTCTACACACCTTTAGATATTTAATATAATATCATTTCAATTACTTAATCATTTACTACTAACGTAAAAGATTCCTTCTATCCAATACCCTTGGAGGGTAATGGATGGCTATGCTGTTCCAATGAAGTTTAACTGAGGTTCGGCTGTTGCTGTTAACCCCCAAGGGCGCTGAGACTGAGATTCGAGAGTTATGAGTTCGCTCTCTTAAGGTTTTTGCCTTAAGAGAGTAATTTGAGTCTCCGGAGAAAGTGTTCTCCTGCACGGCCCGCTGAGGGGCTTTGTCGGTGAATGCTTTTCTTCGGAATATGAGCTGTTCTGCTCGGTGTGGGCGAAAGGCCATCATGAGTGGAGCCAACGCTGAGATGGACGGTCTTTCGCCCACGATAGAGTGGCCTAGGGATCGTCCGAATTTTTAGAGACGGCTTTACCTTTAAATATGGCAATGCTGTAGCTAATGAAGTTCTAACGGAGGCTCGGCTATTGCTGTCCTCTACAGATAACGGGGAAGATGAAAAGCATTCTTGCTTCGCCCCTTTAAGCCAGTCCTTATAAGGACTTACGTAAAAGGTCGGGAGGGAAAGAATCGACCGTTAGATGCGGTGATTAATTAATAACCTTGGAGGGTAATGGATGGCAATGCTGTAGCCAATGAAGTTCTAACTGAGGCTCGGCTATTGCTGTTACCCTCCTGCTATGATCAGAGATTTAATAGCTCAATAATACCTTATCCCTACACTGTCCTCTACAGATAACGGGGAAGATGAAAAGCATTCTTGCTTCGTCCCTTTAAGCCAGTCCTTATAAGGACTAACGTAAAATATTGGTTACAGACATTTTAGAATTCTTTTATATTTTACTACTAACGTAAAATATTGGTTATAAACATTTTAGAATGCTTTTATATTTTAGAATGCTTTTATATTTTAGAATGCTTTTATATTTTAGAATGCTTTTATATTTTAGAATTCTTTTATACCACTAATGTAACATATTAATTATGGAGATTGGTCAACAGAATACTCTGATATTTGCTGGATATTCTTCCTATAAAATTTCAACATAAAAGTGGTCTAAAATTACCAGTCAATGTTTAGTTTGGATGTACGTAATTGCTGACTCTTCCTTAATGGATTTTTTCACTTGGAGTTATGCAGCCAACACAAACACATATTGGATGTTTCCATGCAGTAACCGCATCCTCTCCGAAGAGGAATGAACATTGTGTACGTAGAGGTCAGCCAGATGGACGTTTCTCATGCTAACTTGCACGTGCGGTAATACAGGCATCTCCTACCGTGAATGGAACATCTGTACTCATTAGTTATTTGCGGAGTGAGAAATGAAGATCTCCTTCGCGGAACTTCGAAAACTGCAACGTGCTTGGAAGAGTTTTGATTAACATGCTACAAAGGAGACGAGACTAATGATGGAATTAATTTGATGGCGTAGTAACGAGGTGTCAACTAAAAAATTAAATCTGCTATTATATAATTGCAAAATAAAGAAACCTATCTATTAGTTTCCTTCACTGCTAATAGCATTTTGAGATTACTGAATTAAAACGAATCAAATTATCACGTGATTTTTTTGTCAATCGTTGTTAATGCAGACAATATATCTATGTCTTTCAGTAATTAGATCAACACCTAGAAACAACTCTTTAAATTAGATGAAATAGATCATCAGTTTAATTAAAAATGAAAATGTAAAATGAACATGATATTCTGTATATTGTAGCATGATTTTCTGTTTATTTGAACCGGTATTTTACTAAAGATTTGTTTAACGAAATGACTTGTGATTTTCAGAATAGGGAACACTTTTGCCACACTCTTCTGGTCTTTATTTGGGATAAGCTCACCAAAAAGCACCGATCTGGTTGAAGATGATGTGTTCATCGAAACTGTAGGTCAAGGATTATTTATGTCATACCACGTGACAGCGATTATTGTCCTCATAAATATGCTCATTGCCATGATGACTAAATCCTTCCAGGTGATTGAGGTAAGCTGAAATTTCTTGATCACACAGTTGAATTTAAAGTATTAATTCTGAGGAATTTAATTGTGGTTCACTTATCTATCAGTAGTAAAGTGTAGCTAATATATTAATAATTAATGATCACGAACGACTAACTTGATTAATTAACAGTAGTTCTTTTAAAGACACGTGATTAAACACAACAAGGCTTGAGAACCATACGTGCCTACTTAGTCTGGGATAAAGTGACAACATAATGAAGAATTAGTTGGCAAAATAAAACTAATTACAAGAAAAATAAAAATAATTAATTACGGAATGTGTAAGTAAATAAAAAAGAAAAAATGCACAGAAATTTAGAAAATCAGAAACTGCCGGAATAATCAAGTAGATTGGAAGAGTCTGATGAATAGTCTTCATAGCTTCATGAAGTTGCAAGTTTGAATTCTCATTAAAATCTGAAAATCGGAATTTCTCCTATTGAAGTGATCTGATTTTATTGGAATATGGCGATCTTCGGTATTCTTTGTTTCCGGGTTTTTTTTCTGAGTGTGTAGGCCAAAGTTATCAGTCTGATCAAAAATTATATTTGAGGTGAAACAAAAGGTTCTAACGAAATAAATAATTCATCTACAACTGTTATTAAATAGTAGCTGGCTAGCAGAGACATCCCTGCATTGATATGACTGCAGGTTTTCATTCATTTTCTGAATTTGAGATCTGAATATATTACTGTATTTAGCTGTAGGTGTTCTTTAAATAAGTCTTTCTTTTTTGTGACCATCTTCAAGGTGTAGCGACAATTTCATCGCATGACCATGTGTTTGGCGGTAATAATTTCCGTATTTACACATCCACTGATATCCATAAATTAATAACCAAGTGAAAAATTCATCGCACAGTTTTTGAGTTATACGGTAGTCTACCCGACCAGATACCTGTCCAAACCATTACTCTCCCTCCACCATAAGTTTCCATTCACGTAAAAGTAGGGGCTTGATTTCGTGTCTTTGGTTCTCTACAGAGCAGAGCAGGTCTAATATCGCTTTGAAGAACTAATCGGGACTTATCTGCAAGCAATATCGACCCCGTTGTTCTTGAGTCCAGTTGACGTGGAACCTGGACCATTCTAAAGTTCTCTCCCTTGGCGTGAGGATAGCGGTACGCAGATTTTCGTGAAAACGAAAGCAAATATTAATGTGCTTTCGTTTAGGCAAGCCGATAATCAGAGATATTGGTCACTCACTGCGGTTTTGCTCGTAGCCTTCCTTCATTCTATCTCTGGAATGCTGTTTGCGACTGTTGGAAAATTGGTTGTACAGAAACCATGGAAGGACTCGCATGCAACCACTTGGCTATATTCTTGACTTTCGCAGGCCTCTACGTCTTAGACTGACTCGCCACCTGCATTGTCTTGGCCATATTCAGGAACTTCTTTACAACCAGACTCAGTGCAATTTTTACATAATGTATCCGACTGACATGTGTTTTCCTTCTCCCAAAGTTATCGCGATTTCTCTCTTTATTTATTATAACAAGTGTTTATCCTATTGAACATCTTAGTTATCAGTGTCACATCCAACAAACAAATTAATTTTAACGTATCTTTTGGGCATGACACAGGACACACTCAAGCAGGACATATTCCAAGACAATTTTTTCGCACGTCAAAAATTTTTTTGGCTAGATGGGTGAAGCAAAATTGTTTTTCATATTCCCGGTCATTTGTAGAAGAAAATGTATGGATGGAGTAATATAGAGCTATTAGCTCTGATCATGGCAAGAGGGTAACAGCAATAGTCGAGCCTCAGTTAAAATCATTGGCTACAGCATTGCCATCCATTACTTTCCCTGGGTAATGGATGTTGTCGCCTCGTACGACATGCATGGACTGCAGTGGGGCTATTCTTATCCCTGACACCACACGGGGTAAGTCAAAAAAAATATATATATATATATTTTTTTTTTTGACTAGATGTGTGAAGCAAAAATGCTTTTCGTATTCCCCATTATCTGTAAAGAAAATGTATGAATAGGGTAATATAGGGCTGTAAGCTCTGATCATGGCAGGAGGGTAACAGCAATGGCCGAGCCTCAGTTAAAACTTCATTGGCTACAGCACTGTCATCCATTACCCTCCCTGGGTACTCATTTTAGTCGCCTCGTACGAGATGCATGGGCTAGAGTGAGGCTATTCTTATCCCGGCCATCACACGGGGTAAGTCAAAAATTGACTGACTGACAATTGACATTTATGTCTTTAGGGGAAGTAAGATGCTTTTCTTATTCCCCGCTATCTGTTGTGGTTATAATAAGGGTAGAATTTATGAGCAGTTTGCTCTCCCAGGATGGGCATGGACATTATGCATCGCTGCAGAAAGTTAGAATGACTTTTGGTCTTTTATATTTCAACATATCTGTAGCATCGTATGCTATAGCTTGCTGCACTAGATCATTGGGGTGTATGGACGTCTTTAGGAATAACTTAGTTGCTAAAGATTGTAGGAAGGAGAAAATATAAGGAATATTTGTATCTCTATAAAGTTGATTGTTTCTAACATACCATGGGGCGTTCAGAAGCATTCTCAAGCACTTGTTCTGTACTTGTTGTATTTTGATATTGTTAGTATTAGAGGAGAGGCGTAGGTGTTGATAGGACGAACCGTCATCTGGTATAGCTGCAATTTGATTCTGTTACTTAGCTTGCTATTTCTATTTATTATATTATTTTATTATTTTATTTTAGCGAATAGATCTGAGCGATGGCTTTAGACGCCTTTGCGCACATAGACTTGATGTGTTAAGTCAAAAATAGTTCTCATTCAAATTATTAATAATTTTAACAAATAAAAAAATTATTACTGTGTTCTAACTTTACACTTTTTTGCTTGTAATAATAAAATTTATTAAATAGAACTAAAATACTACCTTTAAGTCTACAAATACAATATTATTTTATATAATTTATTAGAAATATTTGTCTTAAATAGCATTGTACACGGAACATATTCGGATACAAAATAATGCCATATATGTACTTGCAGAGTACATGATAAAGAATCATATGGAAAGATGATAAAACGTATTGCTGCTATAATTAACAATGCTATTAGACAACTAACAAGACCTTGGAAATGCACAAAGCTGCAGACTTGTCTCTAGAGGAACATTTGTTGTAATGACATGAGTTCATTAGGGAAGGATCGATTTGTGGAAGTGGCTAACATTTAAGAAGAAAGTCACAGAGTTAGAATATGACAATGGCATTTAGAAAAGATACGCAAAGAGTACCAGATATCAGAATTTTATGAATAAATCTCAAACTTTCGGGTAGATTTTTATATCTTTCAATTTTAAATATCCTCTCAAAAACGATTGAATTTTGTTTTTAATTTTGAATATTATGTAATATATTTTACCGTTTAGTAAACATAACTATTTTTTTAGAGTTACATATTTATTGCAGATCTTTCTTGTGAGCTGTAATTCATTTCCCCCTCATATCTGCATTGGTAACGCCAAAAAGTTTTTCAAGTTGGATACAAAATCAATTCGTATTTATTCAAATTAGAATTGGACACATCCGCAGTCCATCCTTCTGGAGATGGTTATATGTTACATTTTTAGGTCTCTTTCTAAAAATATAATCACCGATTTCAGAAAAATTAAAATTGAAATTAAAATATTGTATTTTAATCTTTACTGAAAAGGAAACACAAGTTTCTATCGAATACTACTCGCCGTTTTGATGTAACGGCAATATTTTATTGAATGCCGATAACGATAATGTAATAATTTCCCTGTGAAATTGTTGTTCCCATAGGCCCAACTATTTTTCATGTTGGTGAAGAACACTTGTATTTTTTTTTACCAAAGTCTGGAGTTTCATATCCAAAGAAATCAACTGTTTAAGTATCGGTATATTTGTTTTTCGGTCAACCGAAGGATTTAGAACGTCTCCAATCTGCTAAAATTTCTTGTTATGTTACATGTAATAATAATAATAAAAAAATCATTCGCATGCAATCTCTGCCCACCAACAAGTTTGGCCAATGGTCCCAAAACATGGATGGAAATGATCAAGAAAATATTTAATTCGAATGCCTGCTGTATGATAAAAAGTCAATGATTTTAGTATAGTTCGAACCGTGTTAGTAAAATAGGAATAATTTAATAGTGAAAGCGCATCACCAGTTTGTGTTGGTGGAAAACGAAGAATTCTCCTGCATGCCTCGTGTTTCATAAAAACATGGGGCACGCAAGAAATAAAATAAAAAAGACCAACGACCTATATACAATTTTTCCTGTGCATTAGTTGTCCCTGAGGTACTGCGATATATATTATGAAGCAATGCACTGCGAATGCTCTATTTTTTATAAAGGATAATGTATATATTCATTTATATTTTATAGCCAGATTATATTTTCCTGAGAGGTTATGAGAATATAACCTTCGGGTTTGGAGTTGCCTTTAGAAGATGGGAACAGCACTACTTTAAAGATATGAACCCAGCCTCCTGGGTTCATATATTCGCCTTTTATTAGTGCATTTTAGTTTTACTGGCCTGAATGCAGTTTCGAACTGTTCGTTCTCATCAAAGACCAGGCAGAAACTATAAGAGGGCAAAAAAAAAAAAAAAAAAATCTCTTAAACCGTAGCAAGCATCCATCTCATGTTAGAAAGTTATATTATTCATAAGTGAACTTTCGTGATACAGTTGCTTTTCATTAACCGACATATAACTCGACTTGAAAAGTGTTAATTCTCAAGCGAAGTCAGCAAGGAAGAGTATTCCTAGTACTCAAACCATTTGGAAATTAATGCGAGTCGAATATTCCAAAGGCTTTGATTTTGGATCATAGAGAAAATGTGGACGGAATCGAAGTCCGTAAATGGTCCGACGACATCGTTAGAATACGAAACAGTTTTGCTGTACTTGGAGATTATTGGCAAAGGCTTGAAAATCGACAGTTTTCTACAAAAACGGTTCTAGTACTAGAGAAAAAAGGAAGGGACTCGAGAGAATCCCTGGTAAGCCCTCTGCGTGCAATAATGAATTCTGATGATAATTTATTTATCAACATTGAGGTTGTTCAAGTAAATGTTTTTATTTGCATCGCACGCCAGGATCTGAACCGACTTTCTCTAGGAAGTTTTGCATTGCACTTTAGAATGATTTTCGAGATCCACCGACACGAGCGCGAGTAGAAGTTCCAGGATGGTCATGAGACAAATGAACTCCTGGAGCAGGAATAGACTGAGCTATATAGACTTGTTGGGCACATTCCTGTGCCCAACAAATTTAGTAAGGATTATGCAATCAAATTCCAATTCCACTCAGACACTATTGAAAAATCACGAAATATCAATGCTGTCTTGTTTTTTTATGTTAAACTTTCTTTAACTGCCAAAATATAAAACAAATAAAAAAAAGAATTAGAAGACCAAGAAAGCGATAGCATGAGACCAGTAAAGGCCAATTGGCCTAACATCCATGAGAGGAGAAGAAGAAGACTTTCATTGAATAAACAAGTTTCAAGTTGAGAGGTACAGTCCTTAGTGCATTCCCTTAAAATACATAACCTCTTCCTGATACTTCTTACTGGTATCAAGTTTCCTATATCGAGCCAACTTTATACTAATAAAAGATATCAAGTTTGCTCCATAAATCACACTTCTGCTTATTGTTCTACTTGAATGCTATTTTCCTGTCTTTTTCTCTTCTTCTTCTTCTGATATTCGTTGTTAACATATTTTCACCATCATGATATCCCAAATCAGTTATTGAATATTTCTCTCGTACTTCTGTCTTAAAACATTTAGTCATTTCCTTGTAGTTCTGTTGCTGGATACGTAACTAAAGGAACACCTCAGAACTTCTTTAGTTACTTCTTTCTTTCTTTCTTATAATCTTCTTATACACTTTCGAATTTCATTGCTTAACCATAAATCCATTCTATTTATTCCTCTTAATTTTCTAAGCTTAATTTTCATGCATGTAAACTCTTAAAGAATTTACATGCATGTAAACTCTTTAACAACTTCGAAGCACAGTTAATCTCCTTCTATAGCAGTGGCTTATGCAAACGTATATTAATATACGAGTTATTGCTTGCATATCTCATAGTCTTCGGGATATTCATTTTCCTTAACTGGCACTTTCACCTACATACTTCGATGTTGTCACCCATGTAATTACATTAGACAGTTTACCCCTGAGAGATAACGGTTAATGGCAAATGATATCCAAAATCTTTGAAAAATATATGAGAGGATGATGTACTTAAAATATTCCAATATGAGAAATTTGTTTTTGACCTTCCGAATTTATCAGAATTAACTTTAAAATACAGTAGCTAAAGAGAACCACAGAGATTTTGAAGAGAATTTTTTTTTTAAATTTGATAAATCACAGGCAACTGTTAAACAGAATATTCCGTAAACATGATCGTTTTTTAATGGTAAGTTAATTTTATTGCCAAGTGTGAAATTAACACCTTCTTATTGGATGCATGAAGGGACTTTAAATGTTCACACTTTTCATCTCTGGATCGGGGAAAATAAAAATAAAAAAACCGGATTATCTATCTAGCCCACAGCTCGCGTGTTAATGTTGGCCACACGAGCGTATATATCTAATCATAAAAACAAATAAATTGCTAATTTACAATAAAAAAAATTATGATTGTCATTTCGATGCAGGAACATTTAAAATATTTTTTAAAAATTCGGTTTATATTTATTACGTCTAGAAATATAATAAATATTAAGTCTAGAAATAAATATAATATATAATATATATCTATATTATATTACATTATATTATATTATACATAAATTCAAAGCCAAACGGCTATTTTTCTGTCAGGAAAGATATCGTAGATATAAGATATCTATGATTAATCTATATTATATTATATTATACATAAATTCAAAGCCAAACGGCTATTTTTCTGTCAGGAAAGATATCGTAGATATAAGATATCTATGATTAATTCTTAGAAAGCAAATATCATAGATATAAGATATCTATGATTAATTCTTAGAAAACAAATATTTTTGTTCAATATTCAGTTTACGTTTATTAAATCTAGAAATAAAAATAAGGTGTCTATTATTAATTCTTAGAATTAATAACAGATGCCTTTATTTTAAATATTTCTAAAAGGATTTTAAATATTATTATTCTTCCAATGAGAATCCTTAAAATAAGTTTCAAATATATTGGGTACTGCAGGGAGGAAATTCAATCCTTCTAAATGGTAATAGGATGCCATCGTTTTAAATTATTTTGTTTTTCCATTTCATAAATTATGCTTCGGCTTTTATTTTAAGGAAATTTCATTTTTCTAATGTCGGCACGAATGTTAATTTTTACAGCAGTTCTTTTATGAAAGACATTTTGTGTAAACAAAATTAAGTTTCTAACGTGAGCTTGGTTTTCGATGTTTTTTTTTTGCATACAAATACTGTCTAGTAGCTGGTGGTTCTGGATTGGTTACTTAAAGCATGTAACCTCGTAGAATGGAGCACTTCGATTACGGTAATTATTTTACCATCACAAGAAGTACTTCTCTCTACAGACTGATAGAATAAAATAATAAATACATCTTTTTAAAATGAAATACTTAAATTAATATTTATAAATTGTATATCAATAAAAAATATTTATATATTTATACACACCGCTTACTTACAAGAGTTTTAATATGGTTGTTGTTTATATGGTTTAATAAGAAATATGGTTGTTGGATTTCACAGACCTAAATCGTATAGTGTGGAATAAGGGAATTATCAGCCAATAGGCTAAAAACAAAGCAAAAATTTCAGTTCGTTCACTTACAGGCACAGTAACGGTAAAAACGACCTGTGAACGATTTTCAATGGGTGCTTTCAGACCGCGGGAAACATTAGACAACACCATTAAAACGAATTTCATGCCGAATCACTATTGACTAACTTTAATTATCGCAAGAATTTCTTCAAGAAGGAAAGATGGTTTTTCTTTTAGGTTGTTTATTGTTACTAAAGTAGAATAAGACACCATTAGAGTACTTCAGACTTATCGTACGCCTTTCTGTTGCAAGCAACTTAAACGAAAACATCAGAAAGCACTTAAAAACTTATTGTGCAATGAAGATAACGTTTTTTTTTTTTAATCAGCTATTTTCTCAGTTAATTCTTACTCACTATACTATAATCGGCCTTCAAAATGTTTTGAAGTTTTTCTTTACTAGTAAACATTAACTATCATTTGTATCCTTTGATAACCTAATCATTTTATTTTTTATAATATATTATTAGCAATGCTCATAAAATAATTTTTTAAGGCCATTGTGAGATCTAAGTCTAGATCTCATTGTCAATACCTAGATGTAGATCTCTGTGATGACAATGAGATTTTCATTCCGAATTTTTTAAGATAAACAACGACAGAAGCGATCAGATAAACAAATAAAGTATGTAAAGGATAAATCTAACAATTCTACTTCAGAAACTGAGAAATTTTCAGGGGAATTTTTCCTACTTTAGGAAACTTGTTTTTAATTCAGTAACGCAAGAAAATCGACCATAGAACTCACGTTATTCAGAATAATACCATTTAGAACTGAGGATGGAATACAGCTGTAGTTGGCTACTGTACACTTTCCTGGTAGTCTTCAAATCATCGTAAGTCCTAAACTCAACTACTACCAACAATCGCTTCCTAAGGGCTAAAATGTTGTGCCTACTCCCTTTGGTCGCAAATTTACTTATTTTTCCACAGTTGAAAAGCACCTCACAGTTTTTAATTTTTAGTTATAATGTTGTTTCATAAAGAATATTTTAAATGTATACTAATATATAAATTACAAAACAGAAATGTTTACTTTAGTGCATTCCTGATGCTTTCTCTGCTTTTCGAGGAGTGTATCCCATACTTCCACACCCAAATTAATAATATTTTATTTTTTATGAAGAGTAATTTAATCATTTTTTTAATTTTCTTTATTTGGCTCGACTAGGATCATGCTGATAGAGAATGGAAGTTCGCCAGATCTAAACTGTGGATGAGTTATTTTGATGAGGGTTCCACTCTTCCTCCTCCATTCAACCTGATCATCAGTCCCAAGTCGATTTATTTTTTCCTTAGAGGAACTAAGAAACTCGTAGTAAGAATGTGCTCACGTGGAACAACTCTTCTGAAAAGACAGGCTTTCGATAGGAGTGCCGTTAAAGTTAGTGTGCCTCTGTGTAATTTTCATGTTTTATATGTTGTTTTATGTTATAACTTAAATTTCATGAAATCATAATTTCGTGCCAGGAATCCCTGCATGAAATTACGATTTCTTAAAAGAACTGGTCGATGGACTGAGTCCTTGACTCTTTATCCCGTCATCTGAATGAAGAGAATCTGTGTGGATGGAGTGTTATCGAGCTAAAAGCTCCAGTCATGGCTGGGCAATAGCCGAGCCTCAGTTAAAACTTCATTAGCTACAGCATATTTGCCATTCGCTACCCTGGAAGTCCTGAAAAGGACTTTTTTCATTATCGAAATTACGATTTCCTTATAGTCCTTATAAGGACTGGCTTAAAGGGGCGAAGCAAGAATGCTTTTCATCTTCCCCGTTATCTGTAGAGGACAGTGTAGGGATAAGGTGTTATTGAGCTATTAAAGCTCTGATCATGGCAGGAGGGTAACAGCAATAGTAGCGGAGCCTCAGTTAGAACTTCATTGGCTACAGCATTGCCATCCGTTACCCTCCAAGGGTATTGGATTGAATGAATCAATCACCGCATCTCACGGTCTACCGAAATTACGATTTCTCCATTAGTGATTTAATTGTATTATTTTGATATGAACATTTTAAAGGTGCATTATTTATTTTTCGAAATATTTGAAATCGTTTCATATTTTTAATGATCTAATTTGAAATTATGTATAAAATATAAATTATTTCATTATTTTTAAAAATAAAATAGTGAATGAAAGTTATTGCCAAGAAAAAAGTTATATCAACAAGATACCTGCACTCTAGAATTATCAATTAAAAATCATGAAGTACAGTACTTATTTTAACATTAAAATGCCTTATCTACTGGGATTTTCTCAAATGAATCTAGAGTTAACTGCCATATTACCTGGATACGAATTTCTCTAGAGATAGGTGTTCGTTCTTTATATTAGTGCATAAATCATGTGAAACGCCCTTAGCCCAGAGTTGGCGCTTGTTTTCCTTTCGCTGAAGACTTTTCTAGAATCAAAGTTACTTGTTGCTTGCCATAGGCAAAAACCCACACACTATGTAGAGTAATCCAATCAGCCCTTTTAAGACATCTCCATACAGTATATTGTCACGTTTACAATTTACAACTAAGCTAAAAACCAACAAACAAACCGCTAAATCAGCTGATATGTATGTGTGCACATGCGCTCTCGATTATTATGTAAATAGGTAAATATTTCCATAATGTAAATATTTATTTACATATGACAATATGTAAATAAAATTTTAAAAAATAATAAAAATCAAAGAGAAATCATTTGCTCAAGCAGGTCACTAATCTACTATAATTTTACAACCTTCCATGTGTGGGAGTTACATAAAAATATTTTGTTACCTATCTGTTAACATATAAAAGCTATAAATATACATTTATATTTATCGGACTTGAAGGATCGACCGTGAGATGCGGTGATTAATACCCTTTGAGGGAAATGGATGGCAATGCTGTAGCCAATGAAATTCTAACTGAGGCTCGGCTATTGCTGATACCCTCCTGCCATGATCAGAGCTTTATATAGCTTAATAACACCTTATTCTTACACTGTCCTCTACAGATAACGGGGAAGATTAAAAGCATTCATGCTTCGCCCCTTTAAGCCAGTCCTTATAAGGATAAGGAACTGACTATCGGAGTGAATCCCAACGTATCCCGTGTGGTGGCCAGGATAAGAATAGCCTCAATATAGCTCATGCATGTCGTATGAGGCGACTTAAATGGGTATCCAGGGAGGGTAATGGATGTCAATGCTGTAGTCTATGAAGTTCTAACTGAGACTAGGCTATTGCTATTATCCTCCTGCCATGATCAGAGCTTTATATAGTTTAATAACACCTTCTCCTTACACTGTCCTCTACAGATAACGGGGAATATGAAAAGCATTCTTGCTTCGTCCTTTTAAGCCAGCCCTTTTAAGAACTAACTGACTATCGCTGTTTTCTTTGATGTATCCACACAGAATATAATCATAAAAGTTACTGCTGAGGTGGTAATATTTAAATTACTTTTCAAACATAATACGTTTGTATGTTTACACACTGGGAAACGACAATTACACGCTTTTAAAACAATATTTATTGCTTTTTTTTTGGTGATTTCATAAGAGAACTGTACACTAATTAATGTGAAATCAACATAGACATAATCGTAATCAGAAATTTTAATTGGATTTATTTATATTTTTCAGCCTGAAATTCAGAACGCCAATTACATTGGAAGCCCTCCTCCTACTAAGGTAATAAACAGGTTTTGATTTTTAAACAAAATCTTTACATATAATATAAAATACTGTTTGATAAAAGGCAGTTGACTAAATTATTCTGCAAGCTACTTTATAAGATGCACGAAATATTATCAGTGTTTTTTTTTGTTAATCGCGTAGCAAATTTTAACGCGAATGTGTAGCTCAAAAGATCCTCGAAATTTTTATGGATTAAGTTTATTCGTATTCTTCAATGAAGATTGCAAGAAATTCATAACCTTGAATAAAACTGCCAAGATCATCTCAAAAATGTTTCTTAATCAGTATAGATTAGTAATGAAGTCATATCTTAATTATGAACACCATTCAGATCTCAATTAATCTGTAGATTACTATAGAGCAGCAGATGTCAGTTAATATGTATGCAGTAATAAAGTTTACACGACCGTGAAGGATCTTGTTGATAGTCTTGTAAGAAGATGAAAATAATTCATCTTTAGGTTACAAGATCTTCGATCATTTATTTCTTGCTAACTGAATTTTAGTATAAAAAAAATAATAAAACTATTTGAATATCAAATTTAAGTACGCTGGTTGGGTTATCTTTTACTTTCCCTTTACTGTTTCATTTTAAAATCATTAGGAAATATCTGCCTAGTTAAGCACGGCTGTGATTTGTTACCATAAAAGATGTACAATATCAACCGCAAACCAGATGGGATTTGTTGGGGGTGCGTGTTCCTCTCCTTAATTTAGATGAATATGTGGTCTCTTGAAAATTATTGTTATTCGCTGTTTTGTTCAGTTATGCGCTGCTCTCTTTACGCGATAAGAAGACAAGATTGTTCCCAAGTCATGGTAAAGAGACAGCTAACGAGAACAGAGTATAATGAAGACTGATGACTGTCATTACTGTATGTAACTATGTGCAATGAGGCACAAACCACTGTGATAGTCTCAAAAGAACGTAGAGTTGAAAGAAAGATCCGGAGAAGGACTCTGAAGATTTGTAAACAAAATTAATGAACAGAGCTAGTCGTAGACAAAAATAAAAAAAAAAAAGATGACTATTATTCAGAGATAGATAGATAGATAGATAGATAGATAGAGAGAGAGAGAGAGAGAGAGAGAGAGAGAGAGAGAGAGAGAGAGAGAGAGAGATTAAATATTTCTTGTGAATAGACTTTAATATAGATTAATGAGTTTGTTAATCCATCACCGCATTTTGTATAATCAGTGCCCATAAACGCATCTTGGTCCCATAAGTTGCAACATTATAGTTGAGTTCCTTTTGGTGATTGTTTTCTTTCATTAGAGTCAATGATGGTGATAAAATTAAACGGATGAAAAAAAAAGTGCAGTTGATTTTCCTGTCAAATACAAGATGTCTGATCGATCAATTGCTACTAAATTTAATGAGAAACACGCCAGTGACCATCGATCGAGCAGCAATCTAATTAATAGATTTCAAAGAAACGGAAGGAGTTCATAGCTGTCCATACAAATATTGGACGCATAAAATTTCAACCGTTTTGAAAGACAGCGTAGTGGGGATTCGACCACCTGCAAAGAATCGATACCAAATTTGCTTCCAAGATGGGGTTCGAAAAGTCCATTAAACAAATATTAAACGAATATTTTTTCATTTTGACAAAGTTCAATGTGTTCAAGAGTAGTTTGAAGTACGCCCTTCTATACAACCAGAAATTCGATTGCGTTTATTTCATTTATTCTCTCATCCTCTTCTTCTTTCATTCCATCTGCTGGACTTCTATGAAATAGCCTTCTTAACGAAATGTTCCTGAAGAAATAACACTGTTTAAGAAGACTGTCAATAGAGCTCCATAACCCTGGACTGCAGCATACGGCAGCAATATACAACAAGTTCTACAATATATCGGGGATCAATATACAATATACACGTATACAATAAATATGAAAGATATATATATATACCGTATAAGAAAAAAGTAAAAAAAACAAAATAAAAAATTTAAATATATTGCCCAGTAAGCAGATTTCTTCTTGACCTTGTTTTTCAATTCATTCCGGAACATACAATCCTACCTTAATGTCAATTATTCAGTGGCTCCAGAGACCTCCATGGGTTCTCGCGTCTTCATTTTGACTCACAACTGTGGAGAAAATCATAAACTGGTTTTAGAAACATAAAATAAATGAATGAAAATAAAATAATATAAATACTAAGATCAATAACGGAAATTCTTCAGAAATCCTCAGGGAATAAACCTGAAAATTTCTAATTTCAGGAAAATAAGCTGAGTATATTAGTTCTTCTTCGCCGATTTTAAGAGGGATTGTATGAGCTTTTCAATCGTATTAAATAACAGCCAAGCTTGTTGCATACCTATTAACTCCATCCTCCTAGAAGGAGCCTCAAACGAGTAATCTATTACCGATAGCGAATGTATAAAGTTGGACATTTTAACCAGAAAAAAATTTTTTTTTCGGATAATTTCGGATTCCTGATCGTGCGAAGATTATTTCTCACAAAATTATTTTGATTTTCCTTCTCTTTGATTTCGCTTAGCTTAACGATCCCAGCTGAAGCGTAATAGCAATGCTCTAGATGATGTCCAGTCAAGTCCCTATTCAAAGATATCTCCCATTCGCGGTCATCAAGTATACGAAAATAAACGACATGTGACAAATAATTTAAAATTCCTGAACATCATGATTATTTTGTGTGTGTGTGTGTGTGTGTGTGTGTGTGTGTGTGTGTGTGTGTGTGTGTGTGTGTGTGTGTGTGTGTGTGTGTGTGTGTGTGTGTGTGTGTGTGTGTGTGTGTGTGTGTGTGTGTGTGTGTGTGTGTGTGCACAGAAACAAAAGACTAATATAAGCAAGCGCGAAAATATCTGCTGCTATCTATCTATTTTATATTGGAAATTCAAGTGCTGCATGAGGAATTTCACCAGTCGATAAAAGGCTAATTCAAGTAAATTCATTCATTTGTCGATGAATGAAGTAAACATACAAGTACTGACATATTATAATCTGCTTATGCAAGGCTTTATACTTCTTGCAAATAGTACAGATGCAAAAACGTTTTATTTACCATCCACCAGACAATCGTTTTTTTTAAAAGTCCACACGGATTTTAAAAAAATGTTGCACGGGATTGATCGAATCAATCACCCCAATAGCGCACGGTAGTATGCTGTTTACAATCTTTGAGAATGTTTGCAAGAGCTAGACTACTTAACTAGACCACGATGTAGAGTCACAGCGGTGCATTTTACTTCCAGGCTGTGAAATGACCGTCTATACTTAATAAACTGAAATCAGACTAATGCTGATTTTTTTTTATTTGGATTATAGTAACTCAAGAAGCGACCCTCACCCCCCGAAGTTTGAGAGATTTCTCGAGAAATAGGAAATATATATTAAGATTTCCGATTTCTAGGCTTTATTTTTTTTCTAGGCTCCCAAATGCGAAAGTTAAATCCTGCGATATAAACTATCATGGCTGTTGCTACTTTGTATTTTCTACGTTTGAGTAATTAATCACACACGGTCATTTATTTTCTTGGAGCATATCATTGATAGACATTACATGTGCATTCGCCATAAGGTCATTACTTGCTATTTCGCTATTTCCGTCCTACTCCCAAGAAAATGCACTACAATTTGTTTTGTGACATTATAATAGTATGTATGGTAATTCAAACCGTACAATATGCATGATAATCCTACGTGATTTATTAGGAACTGAAGCTTTTCTTTTAAGTTAATATCATTTTTCCTTTGTTATGATAGACTTTGTTCGAATATACTGTCAGTGATACATGACTTGGATTAAAAGACCAGAAAAAATAAATAAAACCATTGTGTAGTCACTGATTGGTAACGAAGTTTTTCAGAGCTTACTCCTCAGTGAAATTCAAACAAATGTCTTTTCTAGATATTCTGATTATAATTTCATTTATTTATCTTTTCTTAATTTTATAGCATTCCGTGGTGATTTCCCAAGTCTACAATGTTTTTTTAATTTTTATTCCATTGATGCACAATTATATTTTAATCTGTTATTGGGACGAATTTTTATACTCGACATATGAAAGAAATTTAATAAAATACAAATAAGTTTGAAAACATTTGATTTATAGTATTATAAATTTATGAAATGAAATATATTTTATTAAATATAATTTTAAATTTTAAAGAAAATTACTTTATAAAATAGAATTTTTATGCTAACATCTTTTATTAACTGGCTTGGTAGGAGAATGGTTTGAATCGACCTTGAGATGCGGAGATTAATACCCTTGGAGGGTAATGGATGTCAATGCTATAGCCAATGAAGTTCTTACTGAGGCTCGGCTATTGCTGTTACCCTCCTGCCATGATCAGAGCTTTAATAGCTCAATAACACCTTATCCCTACACTATCCTCTACAGATAACGGCGAAGCATTCTTGCTTCGCCCCTTTAAGCCAGTCCTTACAAGGACTTTAAAAATGATAATTATTCTAGTATTCTGAATTGAGGAGTGATTATATTATTTGTGAGTCATTATGGTTATTTGCCTGGTGAGGATTAAAATTATAAAAATAGTGAATAGTGTAATTACGGATGATTGAATTGTGGGTTGTTAATGATTAGAAAAGTGGTTCGCTCTTTCGTCGACCTTCCATAAACTTCTCTCAATCCACTCGCAAGAATCAAAATACTTAATGGGAAGCTTTTTCTTCATTTTGTGATTACGGGATCTCTATTTGCTGTTAGATCATCGGTTTGATCTACGGGGATTTCACATTTCGGTTGTAGGACCAGCTTTTTCAACTTTAAGGACACTTTTATAAACTGGAAATAACTACCCTCAGTTTTCTAGGATAACATTGGCCCAGTTCCACATATAACATCCACTGAAGATATAGAAAAGGCAGTGAATATCTTTGAAAAGCAAATACTAACAGCAGTATCACAGGTAACAAATATAACCAAGTGTGCACTACTAAATAAATCCCAGAGGACATAAAACGCTTTATCCGTGAGTAAAACAGATTAAGAAGACAATATCACAGAACATTGGATCCCGCAGATAAGCAGGCAGTTAACAGGGCAACAGAGTTTTGATAATTGATAGACATGGAAAAACTAATAGACGAAACAAAATCTGAAGACGTTTATCCGGAATTTATCCACTTGGGTGAGGTGCTTAATAGTAGGTAGCCAGGAAAAGTAAAACTCTTTGACACGTTTCCCCCCACAATTGTCACAACATGACAATTGTGCTGGGAAACGTGACGGCATTGGACATCGGACAGCGAAGCTCGGGGTGGTCACTAGATCCTGAGGATGTGGCAATATCCCAAAACAATGCCCACTGTATATTGAATACAGCTGACACAGAGGAAAAATTCCAAACCGTTAAACTAAAAAAAGGAAAATTTCCGTTACTAGAGAATCATTCAAAACAACAGAAATTGAGAATGATATTAATACAAACTGAAAAGAAAGAACACCCCCCAGTCATCATAAAGGGAAAAAACCATTGAATCAGTTGTTACTTCACTCCGAACTCAAGAAATATCATTTATGAAAGCCACTAATACAGAAGAAGGAATTCGCATCCAGCCAAAAACTTCCACCGATTACAGACAACTAACAAAATTTCTGGATAATAACAACCTTTCCTACCACACATTTGCACTCACTAGTGAAAAGAACCTTAAAGTTGTGCTCAGAGAGCTAACAGAGTCCATTACAACAGATGAAGTACAAGTAGATCTCCAAAACAAAGGCTTCAGACCTACAAAAGTCAGACGAATGCGTATAGCTGATAAAACCCCATATCCTCTAATATTGTTAGAGATCAGTAAAGACCAGAAACACATATGCGATCTTCAGACTATTTGTGATTTAGTCATAAAGACTGAATCGCTAAAACATAAACAAACAATGACGCAATGTCATCGATGTCAAAAGTTTGGCCACTCACAACGCTGCTGCAAAGCAGATTACCGATGTGTTAAATGTGGTGGCAAACACGCAACAAATGAATGCCAAGAACCCCGCACACAACCAGCAAAGTGTGCAAATTGCGGAGAAACACATCAAACAAACTATAGGGGCTGCATAGCATTTCATCAAAACCAAAAGACTCAACTCCAAACCAGTAAACCTATGCAAGAACGCACATCCTCCCATCAAACCACAGTCTCCACAACGAACGGAAGGACGTATGCTGAAGTAACAAAACCAACCTACCTAAATGACCCAAAACCAAACCAGTCACAGCAAACCAAGAAACCTATCCTCCAGAACATAACAACCCACATAGGAGAAATGCTTGCTGAACTTCGGCAATCCAACTGAACTCAAGATGCCAAAGATATCATCTTAAGACACACATATTCACTGTTTGTTGAAATCCTTAATGGATAAGGCTAATAGAAAACCTAAATCATTACAGATTGTCAGCTAGAATGCAAACGGACTATCCAACAAGATACAGGAACTACAGGAGTTTGGAGCAGAAACCCAAGCAGACATCACACTTATAAATTAATCGCACCTTCATCCAAAATCGAAATCCGTCGTCGCAAGAGAAAGCTAATACAGCTTACAATGCTCACAATGAGCAGGTAAATTACCCATAATAATCCCCTAATACACAAACTAAAATCAGATGAAAGGATGAAGAGTCAAGGACTCGGTCCATCTCCCAAAGAAGTTCCAAGTTCCATGATAATTATTACCCGTGTGGTGGCCGGGATAAGAATAGCCTCACTGTAGCCCATGCATATCGTACGAGGCGACTAAAATGGGTACCCAGGGAGGATAATGGATGGCAATGCTGTAGCCAATGAAGTTCTAACTGAGGCTCGGCTATTGCTGTTACCCTCATGCCATGATCAGAGCTTTAATAGCTCAATGAAACATTATCCCTTCACTGTCCTCTACAGATAACGGGGAAGATGAAAAGCATTCTTGCTTCACCCATCTAGCCTTTAAAAAAATGATAATTATCAATGTGAATATTTTATGAATGTGTATTCATATATTCATATTGTAGTGCGTTTCATCATGTGATACACGATTATTTATTTCATTTTGTCTCAATTACATACTCAAGTATTTTATTCGACGTACCCTTTATTGCAACTTCTAACCAGAGATCTTAGTTGAAAGAATGTAGAATTCGAACACTAGGTACACTTGAAACGAAACAACCTGGTTAAATCCAGCTGGTAAGACTAGTGTCCGTCTCAGACACAATAGTGCAGGATTGCACATGCCCATATTATCGAACCTGAAACGAGTCAACTCATAACAAATTGTGGACCCAGATAAGTTTCAGGTCAGCAGGAAAATATGACGAACACAGGCCTCGGCCAGTGAGACTGCTATCCCTATGGAAGCGTAAAACACCAAGGAAGAAAGAACGAGTGTCGATGGTAATCAGTGTTGAAATTTGCGAGAGCAACTTCTATGGGGCCAAAAATACCAAGCGAGAGTCTGTAATAAGCTGGAAAAAATATATGCTCTGATTAGCGAGAATTCGTGAATCATGAAATGACAATAATATCCGTATCACACCACATCTTCGTCCTCAGAAGCGAGAGAAACTTGTGCTGCGAGGCATTACTGAAAGTATAATAACATCTACGACATAAATCTTATCGGCAGCATGCAAGTAACTAGTATCACTCGTGCTAGTTGAGAGCAGCAAGCAACAGCAAGAGTTATCCAACTTCCAATGTACCTGATACCTAATTGTTAAACCCTATAGTTCCTTCGGAAAAATGCAACGGTCGGTGTCACCAATGTCAAAAATTCGCACACTCAGAACCCTGCTGAAAAGGTTAATTTCGTCAAATACGTTGAAATCCATGGAAAGGCCAACTGTAGTAAACCAAAACTAATACTTCCAAATGAGCCAGATGCAACGGCCCACACGTCGCCAACTACAATGGATGTATACAGTACGCGACCAATCTAAAGATAGCAAAGTCTGCACAGTATGTTCCACCAATAACAATAATGGCTGAGACAGCAATCACAAACAGAATTGAAATTCCTCTGAAAGGCATTAAAACCACTCACTGATCACAACGTACAAGAAAAGAGCCGCAGCAACGAAGATACACAGCAACATTAATCTAAACCAACATTGACGCTATTTCTGAAACATACTTTTGGAATAAATGCTGAACGTATTTAACAAAGCCCCATGCTGGACTTCTTAAACGGATTTCTAAGATACACTCAAACAATCTTTTCGACATTCAATAATAGCTAACGCTCTCATGAAGCCTAGTTGCATTCTAATCTTTTTCTGAAATACCAACAATCTGAGAAGCAAAATATAATTGTGATCCTTGCCAACGAAACACCTCCGACCAGCCGAGATAAAAGTACGTTTCATATCACCACAAAATACCAAATTTTAGGACAGAGGCGGCATGGTCCTTTTCTTCAATCCCAATATAAAGCACAACATGTTATAATAAGGAAATACCGTGAGCAGACATATGAATTCAAAAATATAATAACGGAACAACTCCCATAAAATATTATTTAATAGTATAATTTTCTCCTGTGTATCGCAGGCGAAAATCTCCACCTTTCTCACTTCTCCAAAGGACAAGCTTCCACATCTTAGTTATCCAGGTGTCCACCAGATTCCTTGCTCGTGTGGATTATCTTATTTAGGACAAACAGGAAGATCTACTTCTATTCGACTAGAAGAACACCAGTCTTATATTCAATCCATTGAATCTGAACAGTCTGGATTTGCAGAACATGTCATCATCACTAAAAGTCGGTTCCTCATGGAACGGCTTTATTAAAGAATCATGTGAAACTCTACTTCACTCTCCTAACTTAAACAGATCCTGTGGTATATATATATATATATACCTACTTATGTGGCGCCCTTTGGAATTGTCCGTTATTTTTCAATTAGCTTTATAAATGTACTGAAGATGCCTGCTATACACAGGCGAAAATTATACTATTAAATAATATTTTATGTGCGTTATTCCGTTATTATATTTTTGAATTCATAAAGCACAACAAAGTCGAATCGTGGACGTACCAACGTTGATATCACTGGGGTGGAGATACAGACAACGCGGGAAATCTAAGAATTTGCTCTGCGTACAAATCCCTAAGCAGGCATCTATTATAATCAGATCTTGTTTGAGATATTAGACAACACCCAAGTAAGCTAGCAGCAGGAGACTGAGTTCAAAACCATACCGCTTGGAACAGCAAAACTAAGAACCGTAAAGGCAAAATGCCTAAAGAGTTGTCCTTATCCCACTAAAAAGCATTGTGATTGCAGTACCACTGGAACCTACGCATTAGGTCAGCCGGATGCCACGTTGTAAAGCTTAGGGGATATACAGGTTGGCAGTTGACCTTAACTCGGATCATAATCCAGTCTCACCTTGTGCTCAGAACATGCTAACCCTTTAAACTAAACACCATCAACAAGAAGCAATTTTTTTCCTCACAGAAAAACTCGATTTTTGATTCCACAAAAACAAGCAAACTGCTAGAAAAACATACGCAATTAACAGGCATATTATACTCGGAGCCTTTGTTGCATCATCATCATAAATTTCGTAATATGCGCCATCAAGGGGGCGTGTTAAGTTTGTATAACTACTAACATATCAACAATCTTCCTCTTTCAGATTACGTTATTACTTGTCAACACTCTAATAATACCGTATCTAATATTTCAAGCTTCTGGGGCACTTCTGGCTGAATCAATCCACCTCTATCCTAGTCTTTTTTGGTTCGTTTTCCAGCTCTTTTGCCAAACAACCATCTGTTTTGCTAACCTTTTCTCCCATATCCTGTTCAAGTGGCCATACCATCTTAGATTAGCACTGCTCACATATTCTAAATGCAAACAATGTCGTCAAGTTCCTTTCTAATATCTTCATTTTAATACGATTCTGCCATTGATGCCATCTGTTCGTGCCCCTAATCTTTCTCAGGACTCTCATATCTGTGGTCTCTAATCTTTGATCAAATATTTTATTTCTAACCCAACTTTCAGATCCGTCACTTAAAATTGGTTTTCAAACTATGATGTATACAGATAATTTAGTGTGTTTTGACTAATTTCTCTCTTATTCCATATAAATTTATTTTATTAAGTTGACTTCCTACCATACCAGCTTATTTGATTCCGTTGTCTGTTTCCATATTTAATTACATTTCTTCTTTTTGACGATTTTTATGCTAATTTTTATGGCTCTTCTTCAGTTTAGTTAAATAATTATAGAGAATTAGAAGTATACCATATCATCTGCATAATGCAAGTAACAAGTTCGATATCTCCGATTCTAATATCAAGTTTAATACCACTCTCTTTCATAATGCGATCCAGAAAGATGACGAATACGAGTGGAGATACTGGCATATCCTTGTCTCATACCTGATTTTACATCAAACAATGTTCTGTACTTTCTACAATTTTAACTGCTGATTAAAAATATAGAATCTGTGTAATGTTCCATTTACCCCATATAATTGTAGCGATTTGAATTTTCTTTTCCTCTGGGCACCATGTTATAAGATTTTTCCAGATCTACATAACTTACGTACAGATCTTTGTTATACTCTCCACTTCACAGAAAGCTCCAAATTCGCCTGTTGAGTCATTGCTAGTCTTGATGTATGCTTCATCAACCCAGGGTCATATGAAGAGCTCAAATATCCAGACGTTTCCAACCATACAATGCAAATACTTAGGCATGTTATTCAATTCACTGTAGTTCATACGTTAACGCCCAATCACCGAGAAGCCAGGATTTTAGACATTGAAAATTTCTACGGAAAGCAACTACATCTACCCCCCCCCCCAAAGACTGTCAACCATTTCTAGAGAATCATCATAACAACTGAAACAAAGTTTGTTATTCGATGCACTCTGCTGAATGGTGGTATATTTTTGTGAAAATCCAACAAAATATTTCAAAAATAATAACATGTTGGCCAATAGAATTTTGTTTTGACAGGACTTATATGTAAAAAAATGCAACTCGTTTTCTGGTTTATAATATCTTAAAAGATCATTTTGTTTAGCAAATTTTGCAATAATAATTAATCTGATTGAAAACAAAATTAAAACCTTTCGAAAAATATTAAAATAAATTCTAAACGTCAAACTTTATTCAATTTCAACCAACCAGTGGGGAATTATTTATATTCTTTCGACTTTACTAATAAACATGCTCTTATTGAAACCAAAATTTAACCAAGTGGTTACTACCACGTGTCTATTCTAAATCCGTGATCTTATTCAATTCCATATAGCCAAAATAGAATTATTAAATAGCACTATGTACAGCAATCCCTCGATTAATGCGGCCCCGATTAGTGCGTTTTCAATTAGTACGCCTATCTTAAAAATAAATGTTATAGATTTTAAAAATTTTCCATCTATACATTTTTTATGGCTAACTATTTAAAAAATCACTCACCAGGATGAAATAATTTAGTTACCGATTTGAAACATTTTACAAAGTTGTTTTTTAATGGCATACTACACTATTTCCATGTACACTATGTTCCAAATTTATCGCCAAAATTTATGTCGTCTGCTTTACATAGCATTTTGCTGATCATATCACGTTCAATTGTTTTCTTGCGAAAAATAGAAGTGTGAAAATGATTCGAAAAGTAATCTCATTGGAAGAAAAACTTGAAATAATAAAGAAAAATGAACAAGCCGAGTCCAGAGCAGAGAAAGGACAAGAACACAAAAATGGGTGAATCAACTACTGAATACAAAGAGAAAGGTAAGGCTGCTTCAAGTTCATCATGCATGCGCTCGAAATCAAAGTATTATAATATAATGATTGAATTAGAGAGACTTCTTTTTACATGGATCAGAGATTTTAACCAAAAACGGATCCCTCTGAACTGGCCTTATTAAATTTGTAACCTGGAAAGAAAGGGCTATCAATGATGGAAAAGAAGAAGAATTCCACGTTAGTGCTGGGTGATTTGAGCGTTTCAAAAAGAGAAATAGCCTACATAATATTCTAATCACATGCGAAGCTGCAAGTATAGATAAGGAGATATCCATAGATTTTGAAGAAAATTGTGTAAGAAGGGGACTATTGTGATCAACAAATATTTAATGTCGATGAAACCGGCCTTTTTTTTTGGAAGCGAATGCCTTCCAAGACGTTTCTGGCCAAATCAGAGAACTCTCAGCCTGGTTATAAAGTCACAAAGTCGAATGAAATTATTACTAGCACTATGCCAGCCGTTTGGAAGCACATTCTTCCACGTGTGCAAATGATTTTACAGGCTTTTCAAATGAATCTAAGTTAATTAAATCTTAATCTGAGAAATTGAGTGATTCCGACCTGCTAAATTTAGATACACAGCGGGAAGATCCTGAATAATGTAAAGAAAATTTAATCACTGACAAGCCCATAGAGGTTTCACAGAAACAATTTGAAAATAGTTTTCGTACAATCGAAATTTTTAAGCAGCAATGCTTAGAAACTGAGCCTGGTGAAGAGAGAACCAGTAAAATTTGCAGAATAGGCAATAGGGCCATACTCTCAGTTGTATGAAAAAGAGGAACAGAACGCCCGCCAAACTACGTTAGCTCAATTCTTTGTTAAGAAGCAAAATAATAAATTTATATTCTCAATATGTTTTATTGTCTTTCAGCTTCATGGTTTTTCCTTTAATTAGGACCTGAGACATACCCTAATTCTTTTATAAAAAAAATTAAGGGTCAAAAAAGAAATCTGATGAACGAATTATACATTTTCCCATAGGTTATTATATTCGATTAGCGCATTTTCGATTAATGTGCCTGTTTTAAAGAACGCATTAGGCGCACTAATCGAGGGATTGCTGCAATTCCTAAACGTTTGGCATCCTTATGTAAATGACTCAATTTTCAAAACAATAGAATTGGTCGACACAATTGTGTTTAAATTCAAAATATCAAATTAACGTCGGCGAGACCTTGAAATGACTTCCGTATATTAGTAAAATTGTGAACATTAACACCATATAATGATTAAGAGTATGTTGGAAACATGGATTGTTTTTCTTATCAGAAACAAACAGTATTCTATATCGATAATATCTCTAAGCAAAGAAAGCTGAAGAGCCATATTTCGGAACTAAACGAGCTATTAGCTATATTTTGGTTGTTAAATCAGACTTCGAGACAAGGACAACTGGTTTATGTTTAGTTTTACAGTTGAATTTTAATATAGATGCAAGTAAATATTATTAAATTATAATTTATTTATTATTAGTAATAAATTTATAGTATTATCTAAAGAAATTTAAATAAAGTACTGCTTTCATAAGATGTTTACAGCTGCACCTTTTTCTAATGAGAATATAAATTATAGAAATAAATGTATTAAGTACAAATAAAAACAAGAATTAAGACAATACAATACCCTTGGAGGGTAATGGATGGCAATGCTGTACCAATGAAGTTTTAACTGAGGTTCGGCTGTTGCTGTTACTCTCCTGCCATGATCAGAGCTTTAATAGCTCATTAACACCTTATCCCTACACTGTCCTCTACAGATAACGGGGAATATGAAAAGCATTCTTGCTTCGCCCCTTTAAGCCAGTCCTTATAAGGATAAGGAATAAAAACAATAGTGCTTTTTGTGTGGTATTCTTTCCTCACTGTAATATAATATAATATAATATAATTTATATAAACTATAATATAATTTATATAAACTATAATATAATTTATATATGAACTATTACGCTTTTTATAATAATGATAGTCAAGTAGCTTTTTATTTTATCGTCCTACATGTTGCGCCGATTTTTCTATCGGCATCTTCAGGGAATACAAATTAGTAAGCTATATGAAGGTAACAGACTAGGTTATAACTGATGGGTCTAATTCATACAAAAAATTAGTATTGTGCGAGACAATGCGCGTGTTTCGGGAACGTGATTTATTTGTTATGACACATGATGTAATTGGCGTGAAAGTTCATTTCCTTGATGTTTAATGATCTAATTAAAGCTTTCAAATTTCTGGGAGGGTTAGACTTTCATTCTTGTTTAGGTTTCCGGCAGTGCGGACGACTGTAGCTGTTTCCTTGAAGGTTCTTGAATGATAGTTATCTTCTATATAGGGCATATACCTTTTATCCCATTCAATGTGATGATTGGTAGAGGCAAAGTGGCAAGAAAGGCCTGAAATGTCTTGTCTGTTGTTTCTGACATTGACGTTTCGAGGCTTCTAGAGGTCTGACCAACGTAACTAGTACCATATGAGCAAGGTATATTATATATTCCAGAGTACTTGTAGAATGGATGAGGGTGTTTCGGTGATCTTAAAAATTTCCGAATAGTGTTGACCGGCTTGAATGTTACTCTGATATTATGTGGTTTTAGAAGGTTAGCCAATTTTTTGGAAATGCTGCTGACAAATGGAATAGTAATAGTACTGATGTATTAGACGTCATCACGTTGTCTTTGTGGCATATCAGTAAAGAGAATCTTGTTGCAGAGTCTTTTTGGATAACCATTTAAAGAGAGCTCTCTGGATATCGTAGTTAATTCCTTTTGTAGGTCATCTTGGTCTGTTGTGTACTGTATAGCTCTTTTCTTGAGCATGTGGATAATGCTAAGTTTCTGGGATATATGATGAGACGAGTTGAAATGGAGGTAACGTCCAGTATTCGTAGGTTTTCTATACACAGATCGGTTGATACTGTTATTGGTTTGTTTCTTTATTAGGATGTCTAGGAATGGCAGTTTTCCATCTTTTTCAATTTCTAATATGAATTTGATGGTATGGTGGAAACTATTGATTCGGTTGAGATAATCCATTAGATCTTTTTTCGTATGATTCCAAATGAGAAAGATGTCATCAACATATCTGTACCAAGTTTTCGGTTTTGGGATGATTTGGGATAAGATGTTTTCCTCTAGATCTTCCATGAATAAGTCAGAACAAGGAGGAGAGGGGGGGGGGGAGGCTGCCCAGTTTTTTTGCCGAATGAAATAGTTAGAAGACAAACAGTGATTGAACAAAGTAGTGATGTTTCTTGGGAACAAGTTGTCTAAGATGTTAATGACTTTAACAACTGGAATGTTTGTAAACAATGTTTGTAAACAAAGATGTAATGTCCAGACTTGCTAATATATCATCTTCATAGATAGGGATGTTTTTTAATTTTTCTATAAAATGCTGTGAGTTTTTAATATAAGTATCCGAGATGTGAATGTGTTGTTGTAAAATCTTTGCAAGGTACTTGGACAGCTGGAAAGTAGGAGAGTAGATTCCATCAACTATTGCACGTAATGGCATACCTTCTTTGTGGATTTTAGGAACGCCATACAATCTTGGAGTTAGTGGTTGCATTGATTTTATTATTATTACTTTCTTATTACTTCTATAGGCCAGTTAGTCATTCCACGTAATAGTTCATTGGAGTCGTTATGGTTTTTTTAGGGTAGGATCAGTATTGAGAACGTCATAGACAGACGTGTCAGATAATAGATTTTTAATTTTTTCTTCATAATCTTTAGTATTTAATATAACTGTATTGTTGCCTTTGTCAGCTTTATGTATGATGATATCTTTATTATTCTTTAATTTGAGTAGTGTTCTTCTTTCCATTTGGTTAGAGTTGGTGTTAGGAGATCTTGACGGAGCGGAAAGGATTATGCTGTTTTTTAGTCGTAAGTCATTAGCTATTGGGTGTGGTAGAAATGAGATGGCTTTCTCTAAGTTGCAGATGAACTCTATTTTACGAATAGCAGTAGGTTTTAAGGCAAAATTGAATTTTTTTTGAGAATTGAGATCTCAGGTTTTGTTACAACGTGTTTAGATAAGTTAATAATCACTTGGTTATCTGGTAGAGACGGTTTGTAGTTGATATGATTATCATACAGCAAGTTAAATTTATCAATTTGTGTCTTTTTGCTGTGGTTAAAGGTTTTGGTAAAACTGTTGCTAATCATATTGTCTAATAGTTGCCATGTCTCTACGTCAAGGTTATTAGAGATATCTGTGAATACGTTAGGGCACTGTGAGTCTATTTTGCTAAGCAAGATTCTATATTATTCTAAACAACAGACAAGACATTTCAGGCCTTTCTTGCCACTTTGCCTCTACCAACCATCTCATTGAGTGGGATAAGAGCCATATGCGCTGTATATAGAAGAGAACTACCATTCAAGAACCTTCAAGGAAGCAGCTACAGTCGCCCGCACAACTGGAAACCTAAACAAGAATCAAGGTCTAATCCTACCAGAAAATTGGAAAGCTTTAATCAGATCATTAAACATCAAGGAAATGAACTTTCACGCCAATTACATCATGTGTGATAACAAATAATCACATTACCGAGACGCGCGCATTGTCTCGCACAATACTAATTTTTTGTATGAATTAGAACCATCAGTTATAACCTAGTCTATTACCTTCATATATCTTACTAATTTGTATTCCCTGAAGATGCCGATAGAAAAATCGGCGAAACATGTAGGACGATAAAATAAAAAGCTACTTGACTATCTTTATAAAAAAAGTGTAATACTTTATACACATTATAGTCAAGAAAGAATACCACACAATGAACAGGATCGACGAGATCACCAAACGAAGGGTTCGCAATCTTGAAGGATTAAAATGCAAAAAGGCTATGTATTTAAACCATCTGACTGTTTTAAAAAGACGTAGAGACAACAGCGTGATCCCAAAATTTCTTCGTCTCAAATATTATTTACCACAGAACTTCGTTTTCACTTCTCAGAGAAAGAATTTTCCATACGAGAATCTTGCTAAGCAAAATAGACTCACAGTGCTATAACGTATTTACACATATCTCTAATAACCTTGACGTAGAGACATGGCAACTATTAGACAATAGGATTAGCAACAGTTATACCAAAACCCTTAACCACAGCAAAAAGACGCAAATTGATAAATTCAACGTGCTGTATGATAATCATATCAACTACAAACCGTCTCTGCCAGATAACCAAGTTATAATTAACCTATCTAAACACGTTGTAACAAAACCCGAGATCTCAATTCTCAAAAAAATGATTCAATTTTGCCTTAAAACTTACTGCTATTCGTAAAATAGAGTTCATCTGCAACTTAGAAAAAGCCATCTCATTGCTACCACACCCAATAGCTAATGACTTACGACTAAAAAACAGCATAATCCTTTCCGCTCCGTCAAGATCTCCTAACTCCAACTCTAACCAAATGGAAAGAAGAACACTGCTCAAATTAAGGAATAATAAAGACATCATCATACTTAAAGTTGACAAAGGCAACAATACAGTTATATTAAATACTAAAGATTATGAAGAAAAAAATTAAAAATCTATTATCTGACACGTCTGTCTATGACGTTCTCAGTACTGATCCTACCCTAAAAAACCCATAACGACTCCAATGAACTATTACGTGGATTGACTAACTGGCCTATAGAAGTAATAAGAAAGCTAAAATCAATGCACCCACTAATTCAAAGGTTGTATGGCGTTCCTAAAATCCATAAAGAAGGTATGCCATTACGTCCAATAGTTGATGGAATCTATTCTCCTACTTACCAACTGTCCAAGTACCTTGCAAAGATTTTACAACAACACATTCACATCTCGGATACTTATATTAAAAACTCACAGCATTTTATAGAAAAATTAAATAACATCCCTATCTATGAAGATGATATATTAGCAAGTCTGGACATTACATCTTTGTTTACAAACATTCCAGTTGTTGAAGTCATCAACATCTTAGACAACTTGTTCCCAAGAAACATCACTACTTTGTTCAATCACTGTTTAACTTCTAACTATTTCATTCGGCAAAAAAACTGTCTACAAACAACTCACCGGAATAGCCATGGGTAGCCCTCCCCCCTTCTCTCCTCCTTGTTCTGACTTATTCATGGAAGATCTAGAGGAAAACAGCTTATCCCAAATCATCCCAAAGTCGAAAACTTGGTACAGATATGTTGATGACATCTTTCTCATTTGGAATCATACGAAAAAAGAACTAATGGATTACCTCAACCAAATCAATAGTTTCCACCATACCATCAAATTCACATTAGAAATTGAAAAAGATGGAAAACTGCCATTCCTAGACATCCTAATAAAGAAACAAACCAATAATAGTATCAACCTGTCTGTGTATAGAAACACCTACGAATACTGGACGTTACCTCCATTTCAACTCGTCTCATTATATATCCCAGAAACTTAGCATTATCCACATGCTAAAGAAAAGAGCTATACAATACACAACAGACCAAGATGACCTATAAAAGGAATTAACTATGATATCCAGAGAGCTATCTTTAAGTGGTTATCCAAAAAGACTCTGCAACAAGATTCTCTTTACTGATATACCACAAAAGTAACGTGATGACGTCCAATACACCAGTTCTATTACTATTACAATTGTCAGCAGCATTTCTAAAAAACTAGCTGACTTTCTAAAACGACATAATATTAGAGTAGCATTCAAGCCGGTCAACACTATTGGGAAATTTTTAAGATCACCGAAACACCCTCATCCATTCTATAAGTACTCTGGAGTATATAATATACCTTGCTCATGTGGTATTAGTTACGTTTGTCAGACCTCTAGAAGATTAGAAACGAGAAAGAAAGAACACATAGTATATGTCAGAAACAACAGACAAGACATTTCAGGCCTTTCTTGCCACTTTGCCTCTACCAGCCATCTCATTGAGTGGGATAAGAGTCATATGCTCTATATAGAAGAGAACTACCATTCAAGAACCTTCAAGGAAACAGCTACAGTCGTCCGACAACTGGAAACCTAAACAAGAATCAAGGTCTAATCCTACCAGAAATTTGGAAAGCTTTAATTAGTCCATTAAACATCAAGGAAATGAACTTTCACGCCAATTACATCCTGTGTCATAACAAATAAATCACGTTCCCGAAACACGCGCATTGTCTCGCGCAATACTAATTTTTTGTATGAATTAGAACCATCAGTTATAACCTAGCCTGTTACCGTCATATAGCTTACTAGTTTGTATTTCCTGAAGATGCCGATAGAAAAACCGGCGAAACATGTAGGACCATAAAATAAAAAGCCACTTGACTAACATTATAAAAAAAGTGTAATAGTTTAAATAGTGCTTTTTTTCTTTTCTTTTCTTTTTTTTTTTGAACAGATACTGTTTTTGGTGCATGATTTTTATTTTATAAATCTTATAATTGTAATTTTAGCATAATATTGAAAATGCTAACATTGTATAATTTATTATATTATTTAATCGGTTATTGCAAACTTAGATCTATTTAACATTTTATGATAATTTATTATAGAGCCTGTGTAGCTCAGTAGAAGTGGCTAAAAAATTAAAAAAAAAAAAATTAAAAAAAAAAAAAAAATATATATATATATATATATATATAATGATAATAATAATAATAATAATAAAATAATAATAATAAAAAAATAATAATAATTTTTAAAAAATAAATAAATAAAGTTTTTAAAAATAATAATAAAAATATTAATAATAATATATAGGTGCGCCTATATATAAGGGATAAGAATGTTATATATGTGTATATCTAATTGTGTAAGGGGGAAAAATTGAAATGTAAATAGCAAATTACTCCTTAAGCTAAGTCAATACTATTCTAGTAATAAATATGTAGATTAAGATATATTACCAGAAATATGTATATGTTCTTGTATATACAGACACATGGACGGTAGAAATGTCAATTGTAAGAAATGCAGATAACAGAAGTTCATAACATGATAATAACCCAAAATGTTAATAGGATATATTATCCATTTATAGACCTGTAACTAATTCTGCAATTCAGAAAACTTTGTATATAAGAAATTACAGATTTACCTCTTAAGTTAAGCAAACAATATAATGTTAAAGCAAGATGGAATTCTTTTTTTGTAAAAATAAGAGTGCCTACAAAAAAAAAAAAATCTGCATGAGATATAGAGATAGTACCAAAATATATGCATATATAAATGTATATAAAAATATAAGCAATGTATGTATTTTAAGAATAAGATGTCTGCATTTAAATTAAGTTAATAAAATAATCATCCAAAATCAGTAGGACAATAAGGGAAATAGAAATTGAGCATGTGACATGTTGTATCTTATTTAAACAGTGATTATAATTTTCCAAACGTATAACCAATCTGAAATAAAATGAGTGTTTGGTGGGGGAAACAGAGAGGGGGGTAATTATTCATGTTTTCCTTAGGGCAATTAGTTCTGTATAGTACACATATATATAATATTATATATATATAATGTATATATATATATATATATATTAGTATAATCTATAACCCCTTCGTTAAGTAGTAAACAGCATTAATAATTTTTTTAACATTAACATTAACATTTTATCATTTTACAAAGCATTTACATATATACACATATTTACATATTACATATATTTTTTTACAGTGAATTTCATACAAATTTTTCTGTTTTTTGTATTCTAAAATGCGTTAATAATAATTACTATAGATGGTCATTTATAGTTTGCAATTGGATAAGGTTACACTTTTTAACAGCATTTATAGTATAACATTATAGTAAGTTATATATATTTTATAATTTTTTCTTTTTAATGATTTTAACCGCTGTAACTACAGCACTTCAATGTAATAAATATTTTTTTATTTTATTTTTCCTTTCTGTTGATCTCAGTTGAGATGTAATGCCTCAGCTTGCATCATCAAAGCTTGTTAACGAGCTTATCTGAGGATGACACCGGTTAGATATACAGTATGTATTTTTTTATTATTATTGATTTGATTGCTGTGTTGGAAGTAGGCTGATGTTTGGGAGGCCAAATGAATGATCTGAAAGGTCTGATCAAAGTGAAATTGCCGATATGTTCTGGTGTTATTGCATCTGTCTTGGTGGTTCACATTCTTTTTTTTATTGTGGTATTCTTTTTGAACTAATTAGGAGACTTTTGTTTTCACTGTGGCAGCCTTTCTCTGTCTTCTGAGTTTTTAATTTGTTTCGGTTTTGAAGTTTATGACTTCCTCAAGAATATCATAGCATCTCTGATCCACAAAAATTGGTAATTTTTTTCTGGTTTTGCTTTTTTTGGTTGGTACAACGGATTCTGGTTGAATGGTGTTAAATATTCGGATAGGAAGTTTGGTGTGTTGTCTTGCAATGCGTACAAGTCCTTGGTAACTGGTTTTTTTTTCTCTGCTGGCTTTTTTGAGATTGTCTCTTGTGGACTTGTTTGTAAGACGAACAATGACTGGTGCAGATCGTTTCAAGCCTTGTTTTTTGCTCTTCCTAGGAATCCGATTTACGGTATGAATGTCTTAAGCTGTAGGGGATGTCAATTGCATGACCTAATATTAAAACTACGTCTCTGTGGTTTTCTGTAGGTGCAGTTTCAGAATGACCATTTATGATAAGATCTTCTTTATGTTGTTGCTGATTTAAACGTTCGTATTGTAGTTTTAGAGAATGAAGTTCTTGACGGAGTTCGAATGTTTCTTTCATCAAATTGTGTTGCCTGTCATTTAGTGCGTTTTGATGTCTTTTACCGTATGCAACACTTTTATCACTGATATATTATTATGTTTGACCAAATATTCATATTCGCTACATTTTTTGTTATTTGTTAGTTCTGTTTGTCAAATAGTTCTTTCACAAGATCTACTAAGATGGCTTTTATAGTCTCTAGACCTTTTTCTATTAGTATATTTAAAGAGTTGAAATTATAGGACTCACCTGCATTTTTTTGTCTGTTCAGTTCGTCATCTGATTTTGCCTCCGGTATAATCGGCTACGTCGTAGGTGCCTTAGGTGCGTTTCGTTGTTCTTCCTGCAGATTGCACACTTCCATTCCTCACGTGTGCATTGGTTTTAAATGGCCAGGTTGTTTCTGAAAAGCACGCACATCTTAATTGTAGAATCCTATTGCATTTCGTACAGGCTATTTGATACAAGCTATTTATCATCCGTCAGACGATAAATTATCCAGGCATTTGATACACTTCATGACTCACCTTTCTTCCCTCGAGCAATTGTGGCATGATTGTAAAGATCGCAATGTCTTTTGTTATAATAATAATAATAATAATAATAATAATAATAATAATAATAATAATAATAATAATAATAATAATAATAATAATAATACGTTTCTTCTGTAGAACAAAACAAAGAACAAAATACATTTGTATGGAATTGCCATTCTCATAACATGTAAACCGTTGTAATTAATTTTCAAAATTAACATTTTATTTTGTCATTGCGGAAAAATATCTGTAATTCAGATATGTAAAAATCTCTGTAAAAATCACTAAAGCATATAATATTCATTTCATTACTGTCCAAGCTGAATTATCACAAAATCCTTATTCTAACTTTCAGTTCTCGACGAGATGCACTTAAATGATGCAAATTGACAATATTTTAGAAATCAGAGCAAAATATTTATAAAATAAGATGGAAAGTTAAAGTTTCTTGGAAAAATTTACATTTTATTTTTAAATAATTAGAATCAAAATGTGAATTCAAAGTTTAAATTTAAAACACTGTTATAAAAATTGAATATCTTATATTAAAAATAAAAAAAAAGCTGTAGTTATTATGATATGATGCATTACAAAACATATCACATAGAGTTAATGTGCTGCAAATAGCTCCAATTGACAGTTGATAAATGGGGATGACGTAACATGTGTACACAAACATATATATATATATATACACTCACTAGTATTAATGATCAGCGACTGCCACTTTATCCAAATGACTGAATCACGTGCATCTATTAATATTAATATTTCAACTAGACGCCGCTTATGTAGCTCATTCTCTGCTTGTTTATTAGTATCAATTACGCATTAAGTATAATTAATGACAATTTGCACTAAATCTATTTGACTTTCACCGTGTGTTGATTGTAATTTAACATAATAACTAGTTCTTAAAAGAACTGGGCGATGGACTGAGGGTTGATCTAACCAAAAAAGTCCTGTTTAGGACTTCCAGGATAACAAATGGCAATGCTGTAGCCAATGAAGTTTTAACTGAAGCTCGGCTATTGCCGTTACCCATCCATGATGACTAGAGCTTTTTAGCTCAATAACACTCCATCCACAGAGATTTTCTTCATTCAGATGACGGGATAAAGAGTCAAGGACTCAGTCCATCGCCCAGTTCTTTTAAGAACTTAAGAACTAGTTATTATGTTAAATTGCGATCAACACACGGTGAAAGTCGAATAGATTTAGTGCAAATTGTCATTAATTATACTTAATGCGTAATTGATACTAATAAACAAGCAGAGAATGAGCTAGATAAGCGGCGTCTAGGTGAAATATTAATATTAATAGATGCACGTGATTCAGTCCTTTGGATAAAGTGGCAGTCGCTGATCACTAATACTAGTGAGTGTGTATATATACACATTGAACGGCATCCCCATTGATCAACTGGAGCTCCTTGCAGCATATCAACTCTATGTGATATGTTTTGTAATGCATCAAATCATTTAAGGAAATGATCAATACAAATATCATCAAATAATGTTGTTTTTCATTGGCTGTGAATATTTTCACAATCACATACCACAGGGTTCATATTAATGGAATTTTCTATCTCTAAGCGCCATTTCCCCTAACTATATCTTATTGTCAAAATTTGTTTCTTATTATCTCTTTAGGGTACTTTTGAAGATATTTCGTCCACTGGTTCTCCCTATGCATTATACAGAATGGATGAACTTTAATTTGAAACACCCTTGATATATAAATATTTGGAGGGTTTCTTTACATTCAATATTAGAACATTTGCGATATTCGAGTACACAACATTTATATATATATATATATGTGTGTGTGTGTGTGTGTGTGTGTGTGTGTGTGTATGTGTGTGTGTTATTTTACATATACATCTATATATCTATATATATCTATATGTTATTTTACAAAGTACAGCAACTAAGTGTTGCATATTACGGTTCATTTTCTACATTAGATTTCTATTAAAAAATTTAATAACAAGTTTCATTATTACAATTATGATTATATATTATGAGCTTACAACACTGTTTACTAATTGTTCTGGTTTGTAACAATGAAATTCATATAAATTCTTATATTTTCTTTCTTTCTTTTTTTTTCTATAATGTATTAATAATAGTTACTGTAGTTGGTAATTGATAGTTGCAGTTGAATAGGATTACATTTTTACAGTATTTATACAATTAACGTTCATAACTGTATTAATATTCATAACATTATTTACTGAATAAATATGAACTCCGATATATATATATATATATATATATATATATATATATATATATATATATATATATATATATATATATATATAATTTTTTAACTTGAGGATATTGTATATTAGGATAACCAAGTTATTTTATAAACTTGGTTATTTTAACTCCTAATCCCAAGTATGCAAACAATTAAGTTTGCGTCTGAAACAAAGTTCAAGTCTAAAGATGTTACAACACCAGGGCAACTCATTGTAAAGGTGGGTAAAGCTCTGATCACTATTCTTAGTATTTTCCCATAATGTAAAGCACATCTCACTAGAAGATATATACTGCAATGCATTATGGGTGGGGTCACTACGCAGACCGGTTTGAACTTTTTTTTTGAGGTCTCCTCAAAAAAGGTTGAAACTTGAACTTTGTTTCAGGCGCAAACTTAATTGTTTGCATACTTGGGATTAGGAGTTAAAATAACTAAGTTTATAAAATTACTTTATCCTAATATACAATATTTCCAAGTTAAAAAATTTATTACATCTACATCTCCTCCAGAGATTTTTATTAAAAATAAAAACACCTTGTTGCAACTTCTATAGGTAAAAGTGATAAGGCTCCGTATTACTAAAACTTGGTATGGTATGTATATATAGGGTCTAGCTACTCACTGAGGAGACCTCAAAAAAGGTTGAAACCGGTCTGGGTAGTGACCCCACCCATAATGCATTGCAGTATACATCTTCTAGTGAGATGTGCTTTACATTATGGGAAAATACTAAGAATAGTGATCAGAGCTTTACCCACCTTTACAATGAGTTGCCCTGGTGTTGTACCATCTTTAGACTTGAACTTTGTTTCAGGCGCAAACTTAATTGTTTGCATACTTGGGATTAGGAGTTAAAATAACTAAGTTTATAAAATTACTTGGTTATCCTAATATATATATATATATATATATAGTATATTTTTATTAATGTATTCAAGTACTGTAGTTGTAATAAATGTATTTGTTTTCTTTGTTTTGATCTCAGCTGAGATGTCTCATCTTTCATTCTCGAAGCTTTTTATTAAGCTTATCTGAGGATGACACCGGTTAGTTATTGTTGATCGGTTTGATTTCAGACTATTGTACTTTGTAAGGTTCCTGTATTCAAAAGGTAGTTTATTTAACATGTCTAGGTTGTTGAAGCTTCGAGTTATAGGGGGTCTGAGGTCTTGTTATACGGTATGTATTTCTGACTGTCCTGTAGCTGGCATCGAAATAATGTTTTAGCAAAGCTGCATAGTGACATAAATGTTTTGCTGTCAGTATTATGTGTTCTGACATTGCAATGTATATAAGGTCGTTATTTTCTCTTTGTTCCCAAAAGATCAGTTTTATCATTTTGTACTGTAGCGACATTAATCTATTTAATTCGTAGGGTGCACAGAAAGCATACGTTGTTATAACGTATCTTTCTGTATATTTTAGCGTAGTGCTTTGTATATTAGTGTTTTTACGCGTGTGAGAACTATGTCTTTCAACCTGTAGAGTTAGCCAGTTATTGTTCGGAGTTTGTTTTATAGATGGTCTATGTCGCTATTCCAGTTCATACCTGCATCGAAGTAGGCAAAACAGTACCACTGTTTTGCCTTCTTTCCATACCTTAGGAACCCCATCCAATGCAAGACTTCCAACTGTGGTGCACATTCCTTTAGGAATACATGATGATATGTCATCTATTCCCACAGCCTTAATTCACATCTAACCCAGCCAACATCTGATACACCTCTGTTTCTATCACTTCCAATTCTCCTAATACTTGCTTATCATAATATAAATCTGCTCATAATAATATGTATGTTGAGCAGATTTATGTCATGCTGTATATTTGATTGAGCTATGCTTGCATTATTAAGGATGGATACTATAGCTGTATCGCCTGCGTATTGGAAGATCTTGCCTTTGAGAGGTAGATAGTCAATATGGTGTATGTAGATGTTGAATACAGTCGGGAAGAGAACAGCTGCTTGTGGCACTCCAAAAATAAATAAATAAAATAAAATAAATAATAATAATAATTTTCTTCAATTTATATATCACTTTTTTTTAAATAATTAAGGATTTTCCCAGTTTGTTATATTATTATAATAATTCTGGATTATATTAAGTCGTCTAACTGATATTGACGACAATAATTATATAATGATCACTTTAGGAATAGAACAGACCATAGTGGCCAATAAAATTCTGATTTAAAGTAACCTTAAGGGGAAACTAAAGCTAACACTGCCTGGTTGGTTGAAACAATTCACTGTAGTTATGTAAGTGACCCATTACTGGTGAAGTCACAAATAGCCTTTCGAATCACAATGAGATTTATGTCATCCGCAAGATGACCCCATTAATTACTACATACTACTGTATTCAAAGCATTATACCGCATGGAAGGATTCAGATAGCATTTTCCCGAAATTATGTATGCTGACATAATAAACATTGCTTCAATAACCTATGGTAACACGTACAGCTGTCACCAGCTGATATTCACCTGTTATCCATTGTTATATTTATGTCATACTACGTAATTGCATAACTCATTTAACATTTCTCATATCTAGCACTATGCGTATGTGGAGATCACATGACCTCACTTTTGTGCCTCTTATGCAATTCTTCCTTGAATTTGCTTACCCGATGATAACGTTCTGTATATTAACACCTCAATACCGAAAGCGCGTTGTAACAAGGATCCTGACAGCTTAATTGCTGTTTCGCGAGAACTCTGTTACGTAATAACCGAAATAGCTAGTTTTACATAATATTTCCACATGAATTACACACGAGCAGAATTTAGTATATAATTGTTTAAAAATGTGTTACTATATCAGTGGATATACTAACAAATACGAATTTGGTTAATATACTAATCATCTTTATCATTTAAAGTAAAACATATTACTTAGATTAATTTAAAATAAATATAGATTAAAAATGAAAATTAAAATAATAATTATCTCATTTTAACCTTTCAATACGCAATTAATTAAGCTAAGCCTAATTTTTTAACCCAGTCCTGTAGAATTACAACTCATGATTGAAAATAGAAAATAATCGCATTTTCCTACTTAACTTATTTACAATCAAATTTAAAGTTATAGTAAGATTTTTAATCTATAACAATAATTAGAAAACTCGAGTATTTAATCATTTTAATAGCTTAATAGCTTTTTTTTCTAAAAATAAAGTTAAATGTTGTTTAATATATAGTTACACCATAATATTTCCTAAAGATTTATTATTGAAACAAGCAGCAAGTGCAGCTGCACGAAAATCAGATCGGGGGAATCAATCGACCGTTAGATGCGGTCGATTGGTTCATTAATGCCCTTGGGGGTGATGGATAGCAACGCAAAGCTGTACCAATGAAGTTTAACTGAGGTTCGGCTGTTGCTCTTATCCCCTTGGGCGACGAGTTTTTGAGTTCGCTCTCTTAGGGTTTTTGCCTTAAGGGAGCACTTTGAGTCTCCGGGGAAGGTGTTCTCCGGCACGGCCCGCTGAGGGGCTTTGTCGGTGAATTATTTTCCTCGGAATTTGAGCGGTTCTGCTCGGTAATCGAGTTTCACTGAGTAGAACCAACGCTGAGATTTGGACGGTCTTTCGCCCACGAATGAGTGGCCTAGAGATCGTCCGATATTTTTGAGATCGAACCTTTACTTACATAGTCGATTGGTTCATTAATGCCCTTGGGGGTGATGGATAGCAACGCGAAGCTGTACCAATGAAGTTTAACTGAGGTTCGGCTGTTGCTGCTACCCCTTTGGGCGAGGAGTTTTTGAGTCCGCTCTCTTAAGGTTTTTACCTTAAGGGAGCACTTTGAGTCTCCGGGGAAGGTGTTCTCCGGCACGGCCCGCTGAGGGGCTTCGTCGGTGAATTATTTTCCTCGGAATTTGAGCGGTTCTGCTCGGTAATCGAGTTTCACTGAGTAGAACCAACGCTGAGATTTGGACGGTCTTTCGCCCACGAATGAGTGGCCTAGAGATCGTCCATATTTTTGAGATAGAACCTTTACTTACATAGTCGATTGGTTCATTAATGCCCTTGGGGGTGATGGATAGCAACGCAAAGCTGTACCAATGAAGTTTGACTGAGGTTCGGCTGTTGCTCTTACCCCCTTGGGCGATGAGTTTTTGAGTTGGCTCTCTTAAGGTTTTTGCCTTAAGGGAGAACTTTGAGTCTCCGGGGAAGGTGTTCTCCGGCACGGCCCGCTGAGGGGCTTTGTCGGTGAATTATTTTCCTCGGAATTTGAGCGGTTCTGCTCAGTGGTCGGGGAGCCCGTCACGGAGTGGAACCAACGCTGAGATTAGGACGGTCTTTCGCCCACTATGGAGTGGCCTAGAGATCGTCCGTATTTTTGAGATTTCACCTTTACTTACATAGTCGGTCGATTGGTTCATTAATGCCCTTGGGGGTGATGGATAGCAACGCAAAGCTGTACCAATGAAGTTTAACTGAGGTTCGGCTGTTGCTGCTACCCCTTTGGGCGAGGAGTTTTTGAGTTCGCTCTCTTGGGGTTTTTGCCTTAAGGGAGCACTTCGAGTCTCCGGGGAGGGTGTTCTCCGGCACGGCCCGCTGAGGGGCTTTGTCGGTGAATTATTTTCCTCGGAATTTGAGCGGTTCTGCTCAGTGGTCGGGGAGCCCGTCACTGAGTGGAACCAACGCTGAGATTAGGACGGTCTTTCGCCCACTATGGAGTGGCCTAGAGATCGTCCGTATTTTTGAGATTTCACCTTTACTTACATAGTCGGTGATTGATTCATTCAATCCAATACCCTTGGAGGGTAATGGATGGCAATGCTGTAGCCATTGAAGTTTTAACTGAGGCTCGGCTATTGCTGTTACCCTCCTGCCATGATCAGAGCTTTAAGATCAGAGCAGAGCAAGAGCTTATTTTTATTTTATTTATTTAAGTGAGTACTTTTTAGGACTTCCAGGGTAACAAATGGCAATGCTGTAGCCCATGAAGTTTTAACTGAGGCTCGGCTATTGCCATTACCCAGCCATGACTAGAGCTTTTTAGCTCAATAACACTCCATCCACACAGATTTACTTCATTCAGATGACGGGATAAAGAGTCAAGGACTCAGTCCATCGCCCAGTTCTTTTAAGAACTATTTTTATTTATTCATCAAAATGAGTGGGATTGAATGATTTGGCTGGGAAAAGCCAGATCTGGGCACGACGAAGAGGTGCTCTTTACGAACATAAAAAACAGCTGGGGACAACCCTTTCACCGGGACTTAGCTTGGAGAATTGCCTACGGCAGACTCCCGGTGAAACTTGTCAAATCCACCTACAGCTCGCGACCATGTACTCTCTTCTGCGACGTCTGTGGTGCAGTAGAAACTGTGGGGCACCTCTTCTATCACTGCCCGCCAGTACAGCGTGTTTGGCGTAGACTGGCCGAGGTGCTTAAGATCCCAGTGCTCACACACGCTGAAGTAGTCCTGCTACAGTTCCCGCCTCCGATAACCAAAAAAAGGAAACACCTGATTTTCCTACTAAACGTGATCAAGCATCACATCAGGAAAAAACACTTTCTCACTGAGGAGAACCGCATTTATCTCCGTATTAGGAACTGTCTCTCTGCCGTTTCCTGGAGCAAGAAAGGTACCGGCTGGGCGAAGACAGGTTCCTCAGGAGATGGTGCACTTATAACCGTTTCGTGTTATAGGTGTGGGCGCGCTTTTCGTACCCTCCCCCAAACCAACATCCATGTTATAGATCTCTATCTAGTTCTCTATTCCCAGTCTCAGGCTTCTGTCCGTAGGTCGGGGTTGACCTGAACAAACCCGGACTGCGAAGGCCAACACCGAAGTGGTCCCAAGCCCTTTTCAGGGCGAGGTCTTCCGGGCCAGGTCATCTCCCTTCTTTTTCCTGGTCATACTGTTCTGGGTTTGCTCGGCAAACTCATTCCTCTCTGGAATTGTCTTTCATATAGTCTTTAGATATATTTACACTTGTTAAATTTGCTTAGTCTCTCCTTTTTTTTCCTTTTCAGGATTTTTCCTTTTTAAAAGTGAAAAATCAACGACCGTTTTAGAAGCACCCCTGGGGGGGTCAACAGCTAAAACAGGTCAGCTGAGGCCTCTTTTACCTACTCTACTACTATGCACTCTATCTTGATTTCCTCTCCTACTATCTGCTGAATCTCAGCCTATCTTACTCCACAGGCCAATGATGAGATACGTTGAACTCACAAAATATATATATATCGTGAGATGCGGTGATTAATACCCTTGGAGGGTAATGGATGGCAATGCTGTAGCCAATGAAGTTCTAACTGAGGTTCGGCTATTGCTGTTACCCTCCTGCCATGATCAGAGTTTTAATAGCTCAATAATACCTTATCCCTACACTGTCCTCTACAGATAACGGGGAGGATGAAAAGCATTCTTGCTTCGCCCCTTTAAGCCAGTCCTTATAATTAATAAAAAAATTTATTTATTATTTAAGAGTCAAGGGAAACAGAAACTCTGTGATTTTCAGTTTTTGAATGTGTAGTGTGTCAGTTATTTTATATTTTATATTTTATATTTTATATTTTATTTATCATTAAAATATTGTGAAGTGTCCCAAAATATGAATATACCCAAGTATGCATATTTTCATTCTCTTCCTAGATCATCTTGTGCGTTTTTTAATTTCAATTTCACCGTATTCTCTCTATCATTACAATATTAAAATTGCAATGACCAAATAGAAAATTACAGCTACACGATATATGACTAAACATAAATAAATAAATATGCAAAATATCATAATTATAAATAGGCTTTTAATGTTTAAAATAATAATGCACTATAAGAAATTTAACACTGAAAAAAAAAATAAAATAAAATAAAATAAATCTTGTAAATTAAGAAATTTCGTTTTGGGTTCATTACAGAAATACTAAATGCTGAAAAATGTGTAATAGCATAAAAATAACAAAATAAATGATCAGATGGTTGCCTATTTTACGTCATGTTGTATGGAATAGTTTGGCCTGATCCAAGTGATGCATTTGGATCATCAACGATTTGAATAGTTCACATTTTCAGTCAGTACTTGTCAACAAACAAGGATATCTAAAGTGGTGTACACAATTTTAAAGAATGCTTACACAAGAATCGCTACGGTTCTTCCCTCTGGATAATTATTTTTTGCCTCTATCCTATAAGTACTGCTTGGAAAGAAGTCAGCGGACACTCCATGGGTAAGGTGCATCGTGCCATGTAACGTGTCACCTGTTCAAGCAGGTATAAAGGAATATGATGCTCCCAAGTCTCCGTGCGATTTTGTGAAGGTGAAATAACTGCCAGAAGGGAACGGTCAGAGTATGAAAGATGCGTTGTGATAGGATGCCAAGTTGCAGGCCTATCTGTTTGGCAAATTGTTAATAAATGGAAGTGAAATGGAAGCGCAGCGAGTTAACTGCAAGTGTTACCCGCAGTGGACGACCACCACAATCACCGATTATAACCGTAGGATGCTAAGACGGATAATATGTAAAAACTGTCATTTGTCGGCCGACAGGTTGAATGGGAGTTCCGGACATCGACTAAAACACGAATGTGCACAAAATTACTCAGAGTCATTATTTTGCTGGTTTTTGGCCTCGGACTTCTGTTTGTAGCACCACAAACATTGAACTCCGAGAAGTATCTGAATATTCTGGACAATGCAAAGCTTCCTACTTTGTGGCGTCTCTGCGAAACTGACCATTGTCTCTTTCAGCAAGACAATTAACTGTGTCATAAGGTTACTACTGCCGTAATTGTGTTGTTTGAGAACAGAACGTCACCAATCTGACAGGCCTCCACAGAGCTTGATCTCAGCCGTACTGAATATCTGTGGAATAACGTGGAGTGTTGGGTGAGGTCAAACACCTCATTACATGTATACAGGAATGGCTAATCCAAAATTTCCATTGATCGTTACCGTACGCTGGTGGATAGTATGCCCTGTAGGATTTCTGCAATCATTGCAGCAATAGGAGGTCCTACACTTTATTACGGTGGGCTCTGTGGCTGTTTGTTTCTCACAGATGGTGTCCGTTAACTGCTTTTCAAGCAGTATATATATATATATATATATATATATTGTTTTTTTTTTCAGAGGATGGAAGAGATGACATTTTTGAAAAAAAAAAATCATAATAGACAAAGTGTTACAAACAGGTATGCCGATATCCCCGTTTTTTTCTTGAACACAGTACATACTGGCATTTGTTTGTTTGTGTGTGTGTGTGTGTGTGTGTGTGTGTGTGTGTGTGTGTGTGTGTGTGTGTGTGTGTGTGTGTGTGTGTGTGTGGTTTGATACTTTGAATTTGTCCTAAAAATCTTTTAGAATAGTAATAAAATAATTCAAAAAGAATTTAGCTATTATTTTAAATATAATTTATAATGATGATGATAATATGATATATTATCATCATCATTGTTGACGATAGCACTGACTCATAATAATTAATTTGCTCAATAATCTATTATCTCACTTTCTCTCCCTTTAAATACAAAAGGGAGCACCGACTAACAAACATCAAACATCCAGCTCTATTTACTTGTAGCATTATTTTATTATCATATGTTTTGAATGCTAAAAAAAAGAAACTATTCCAATAAAAAATGTTGAATTCTCGTATTATTTTAGGTCATAGAATGCGCAGTAAGAGGCAATTTATTTTTTTAAGTTTTTCTCCAGAGTAATGTTTTGTTCAAATATTTATTATGTCAGAAAAAGTTTAAGAGGATGGTTGTTTTGTGCATGATTGTTGAAGTAGAAGTATGCAAGCAATCTTACACCTGTAGAAGGAAATAACTATCTTGAAATAGAATATCTTTGTGTTGAGAAGTTTGTGACTTCATGGACGTAAAGCATCATTGCGCGTGCGATGGAAAAAGAACAAAAATCTACCACAGCGTAGCATAAGATCGATAAATTGTGAAGATCGTCTGAATTTTACATCTCGTAGATGTCATGTCATTCGTCATGATGACCTGGAAATGCATTTCGTCTGCCTGACGCTATCCAACGGAAGCGTCCTCGATTCTGGGGAGAGAGAGAGAGAGAGAGAGAGAGAGAGAGAGAGAGAGAGAGAGAGAGAGAGAGAGACCAGTGAATTAGATGCTTTGTCATGACATGTTCCAGTGCAATGTTCACATTTTGTCAACAAACGAAGTTTGCTCTGGTAGTTTGATTCATGTTTCTTGAAAGCTACCTTGAAGGAAGAACCGATTTACACTTTATAGAGAAAGTGAGATATTTTGCAACAGAGACTCTTCTGGAGATCAATGATTTCTATTTTTGACATCAAGTTGTATAAGTGCCTCTACGTACATTACAAGTGCCTTTATAAAGCACATATTGTAAAGATAATAAACTAATTTATCCATAAAGCATGGGATCATATTTCTGTATATAACAAAAATTTAGGCCAGATAGAGAAAGCACCCCACACGCAGAGGCGTAGCTAGGGGACGGTCCTCCCCTACCCCCTCCTTTGAATCTTTTTGTTCCAAATATTGTACTATTACTGCGAATTTTTCTCACAATTTCTGTAAGTGTTGCTAGTTGTGAGAGGAGTTTTTCTAAATAAAATTGATTAATTCTGTTAGCAAAATCGTCGATTTTGCTAACAGAATTAATCAGTTAACCAAAATTAACAGAATTTTGGTGTGTATTGAAAGGGGCGACAAACTCAGGGACCGCCCCGGGGGAAAAAAGCTCTAGCTACACCACTGCCCACACCATCTATCGGTCAAGCAACGAACTGACATACGTGTCCTAAATAATCTATATATCAGTATTAAATGAAAGCGAAACATTAAAACTATAAACAATGATTGGGGATCAAGAAATAGGTGATGGAATGTGGGGGTCAGAGGAATATTTCATATTCATAATAATGTTAGACATAATAGCAATAATCGTGAATATATTTTATGACTAATGATAAAATAATCTAACTCGAAGCTGATCATATTGAATATTTTACACCAGAGACTCTAATTTTTACGACTTTACGACAAATAGTCGAGAAAGCATGGGAATATAACAAAGATCTGTATTTAAGTTTTGTCGATTTGGAAAAGGCATATGACAAGGTGCCAAGAGAGAAGCTATTCAATACCCTGCAGTCATATGGTGTCAATGGGGCATTATATCAAGCAATACTTAGTCTTTATTTGAGTTGTAGGTCAGCAGTTAGAATTGAAGGAAGTACAGGAAGATCGTTTAATGTTAAATCTAGTGTGAGACAAGGATGTACATTATCCCCTCTGTTATTCATTATCTATATGGATCACATTATGAAGGAAAGTGGTATTCAATATGATATCGAAATTGGAGATGTTAATGTCAGCTCTTTGCTTTATGCGGATGATGTTATACTTCTAAATAAATCCGCTACAAGTCTGCAAGATTCTCTGACTAAATTGAATAGCTGTTGTAAGAGATATGGTACGAAGGTCAGCAATAAAAAGACAAAGAAAATGAAAATAGGCAGAATCATTGAAAATGTCAACTGTGTTGTGAATGGAGAACCTGTGGAACAAGTAAAACATCTCAGCTACTTAGGCACGATTTTTACTGAAGATGGTAAATAAAATATAGAAATAGACAACAGAATCAGCAAAGCTGGTATGGTGGGAAGTCAATTGAATAAATTCATATGGAATAAGAGAGAAATTAGTCGGAACACTAAATTAGCTGTATACAAGACAGTGTTCAAACCAGTTTTACCTTATGGATCTGAGAGCTGGGTCAGAAGTAAAACACTTGACCAACGACTAGAGACCGCAGATATGAGAGTCCTGAGAAAGATTATAGGCATGAACAGATGGCATCAATGGCAATATCATATTAAAAATGAGGATATTAGGAAAGAACTTGACATTGTCGGCATTCAGGAATGCGTTAGCAGAGCTAATCTCAGGTGGTATGGTCACTTAACCATATGGGCGAGGAAAGATTAGCAAAACAAGTGTTATCGGCCAGGTTGGCAGCAAAACGACCCAGAGGAAGACCAAGATATAGGTGGATTGATACGGTACAAAGTGCCTTAGACGATAGAAATATAAGATCTGATAATGTTGGAGTCTTGACAAGTAACAGACTGATTTGGAGGAAAATTGTAGATAGGATATTAATAATGATGTAAATTTTTCATGTAGTACTATCATATCCTGTACACCCCTTGAGGGTACATAGCAGGAATTTGATGATGATGATGATGACTCTATTTTTTCTCTTTCATTACTGAAACAACTTTAAACCTCCTCGCCATATTTTCAAGACCGTAACTCAACTGACTGGAGCGATACAAAAGCGATGGTTATCTGCTTGAATCAGCGCTGAAATTGTTTGAATAGATGACAGTGACGTCTTGTAAATTATCCATCACGATGTAATGTGTTGCTCTTTTAATAATTTAGATTATGAAAAAACGTTTAATGAATAATTTCTTTAAAGTCAAAGAAATTATTCATTTTGAATAATTTCTTTCATTTCTTTGAATGATTCATCTAAAAAAAGGTTAAGAATATTTTAAAAAAACTCACGGTTTCATCATACACCATTTATCAAAAATTATCTTTCTAATTAGTAATTCATCACAATAGCATGAAAGTCGGTCGTAGCGGAATGTGTTGCTGTTACCCTACTGCCATGATCAGAGCTTTATTTAGTTCAATAACACCCTATCCTTACACTGTCCTCTACAGATAACGGGGAATATGAAAAGCATTCTTGCTCCGCCGGTCTAGCCAGTCCTTTTAAGGACGTTAAGGAAAGTCGTAGATGTCGCATTGCATGGCACTAATAATACGGAATCTAGAAAAGGTAATGAGTGCTAACAGACTGCAGAGTATAAATGAATTATGTACTGATATTCCTCAATGTGAACGTAGATATCTGTCATATCTACGTTCACATTGAGGTGAACTATACTATACTGATGAACAATTATGACCTCAGTTGTGTTTTGTGTATATTATACTCATATAGCAAAATCTTGCAGAAAAACGAAGCGAAAGACATTAAAGATGACAAGAATATGTGACAAGAAGACTTTATTTTTAAGTACTTGAATTAATTTTGAAACTGACCGTAAATTTTTGAAACAGATCTATCTCTCATAATGTTATAATATTTATATTCACATGCATATATATTCATGAATTACATTGATAGTAGAAATATCTAGGTTCTATGAAAATTCATCGAAAAACAGTTAATGGAAAGACAATTCATCGAAAAGGCAATTCATCGAAAAAACAATTCACCGAAACTGTTAACTAAAATTTCATTAAATTGATCCAGCCAAAGCGGAATTGCTAATATCATTTCGAAACCTTTTTTCGAAAATGTTATGATAAAAGTGATCCATTTAGAACAAAAACTGAACCATGCAGACGGCTTCTTGTACCGACAACTTCTACTGATCCCGCTAAGTCAGAGAGTTATTGTAATACATAATTTGGAGACGTTATTTTTTTTTTGTTGCCCCGAATATAGCTGAACTGAAAACTGGAACGGTTCGACATTTTCTTGTAAAAGTTTCAAATAGCGAATCTGAGTCAAATTCATCCCATAATAATTGCTGTATTGAAGTCGCATACTAGCAACAATAATAATAATGGAGCCTGCGTAGGATGACTTTTGCTCCCGGAAACAGGCAAATCAGTCCCATGAACAGACATGAAAGTTATCGAAAAAGAAAGACAATAATAAACCACATTGTTCTATAATTATTGCCTATTAAAGTAGCACTGTTTTCTCACTTTGCACGGTTCAGTATTTGTTCTAAATGGATCGCTTTTATTATAACATTTACGAAAAATTAAAATTTTCGGTGAATTGTTTTTTCTATGAATTATATTTTCGACGAATTGTCGTTCGATGAATCGTTCATTCGATTAATTGCCTTTTCGATGAATTGTCTTTCGATTAACTGTTTTTCGATGAACTCTCCGGATACCGTTTCTCATCATACATTGTACCTTATATATCATTCATTTAAACTATGACTAAATCATAAATTATTTTTTATAAATAATATAAATAAATATATGAATGAGCATAAATTATTATTAACCATATATATATAAATATTACTAATACATTATCTATATTCATTATCATAATCAAATTCCTGATATGTACCCTCAGGGGAGGGGTAGAAGATAATTGTGATAGTTCAGATCAACAATTTTCCTCCAAATCAATCTGTTATTAATCATATGTTACATGATTCCAATATTATCACATGATAATATTGGAATCTTGTATATTATCTTATATTTCTGTCTTTTAAAGCGTTTTTAATCTTGGACTTCTTCTGGATCTTTTCCCTGCCAGCCTGGCAAATAACACTTGTTTTGCTAATCTGTTTCTAGCTCTGCTGCCATTGCTAACAATAGCGAGTTCTTTCCTAATATTCTCTTTTTGGATGTGATACTGCCATCTGTCCACTCCAGTAATCTTTCTCACAACTCTCATATCAGAAATCTCTATATTTTATCAAGTGTTTTATTTCTAACCTAGCTCTCAGATCCATAAGTTAAAATTGGTTTGAACACTGTCTTGTCTTGTATTATACAGCTTTTTGTATATAGTGTTTGACTTATTTCTTTCTTAGAGTATATACACTTATTCAGACATCCTACCATACCCGCTTTATTAATACTGTTGTGTATTCCCATATTTAGTTCTGAATTGACAAAATTTTATAGAAGGTTATATTTTTTCTTTCTATAGGAGATTCGGCATTCGCTGGTAAATCTTATGGGATAGTAGGCTGTAGAAAACGAATATATATTTGGAAATTAATATGAAATTGATATTTTAAAGGTCTATTCATCTAATTTATAAATTATTTATTCCTTCATTCTCCCTTTCCTTAATTTTTTTTTTCGTTTTCTTTCTTTTTGTATATGCTTTATATAAATTTTTTTTCTGTTTGCGGTTTGTTGATTCATCAGATACTGCACGGTATTTTATGAAGAGATTTTAAAATAATTGAAATTTTTCTGTGGTTCAGATTTTTATTTCTTTTTAGCTAATCAACCTGTAAAAATTCAAAGAACAAAATAAATTATATGATGAAAATTCGTGAAATAAATGGAATTTTTCTCCCACAACCCAAATGAAATTAGTTGTAAAGGAATAAAGATTGAGGGAAAAAAACGATACCAAGGAAGTTTGTTTCAATTTTAGTAATGAAATCCGAATAATAATTGTAATAGTAGACGAAATGAAGGATATAGAAAGCTAAAAAATAATAATAACCATAAAGATAAATAATATTTAAATAGTGGAGATAATTGCTTAATCTATGCGTGTGCTTAATGTTCTGTAAATAAAATAATTAAATCCGACTTTTATCTTATTAACAATAATTAATTGGAAGTTGCAGATAATTACGGTGAGAATTTCTGCATCTCATGCCCTACTTATCACAATTGTAATCGCTCATAGCATTAAAAAAAAAAAACAAAAAAAAAAAAACGTTTGGTGATTGAAGATTATTCCTTGTCTGTCAACAATGAGAGGCGCCACCTGTACCCGAAACTTAGAAGTAACTTTTATTTTATAAACTTTAGCAACGTATATCATCATTTCTATTCGTGATGCAAATGTGTGCTGAATGTTTAACGTCGAACACCCAATTTATTCCCTTTCCCTGGTATTTTATATAGGGAAGGTAACCTCTTTTATATAGGGAAGGTAAGAACATTCCCTATTTAAGAACTTTCCTTAAAGTTCCTACGTTTTATGCAAAATCAATAATTACCGTCTATCGCTATCATAGACTAAAGGCTTCCTATATTTCTTTACAGCCCCCTAAGCAAAATGGAACGCCCCCTCACGTGGGAGTGGTCCCAAGGCCCAGCACCGTCAGTTATCAGGTCAGTTAGAACCTAAAAATACGAAACTTGTAGAGTAGAAGAATTGTACACCATATTTTTTTAGAAATTTGGAAGATTTCTTTTTAAATTCAGTGTTAGTAGTAGAGTAAAATTTGGAATAAATGCCTTAAAAATCTAAGGTTTTAACGACTAAGTCATGCACGTGGTGTGCCTTTCTTTAGATGCCTTGTTTTTGTTGGATAAAATAGAAGGCGCAGCTTCTTTCAATCGATTTCTGAAACATAACATCAGGACTGATAAAACAAAAAAAAAAACGTCTGATGACGTCATCTCGCTATGGATTTTTTTGATTGGTTGTTGTACTTTTCAACGACTAAAGAAGAAAAAGAATCGCTTTTAGTTGTTACTATAAAGAATTATTTTCTGATACAGTAGTTACTTTTTAGAAATTTATTTATTTGTGTTTACAACAATCTTACGTTAATCTATACTCCTTTGGCAATATTGAATCTAAAATCTACTTGAATGACCGTAGAATATCCGCATGTTGGAGAGGATTGGAAAAAAACGAACAAAAAAACAAGTCTCCCAGTTGAAAAGGGCAGACGAATGAGAATTTCTTAAAGATCTGTTTTAGGTGATTCGCTCATATTATCTGAAAATATCGAGAACAGTCCAAATTTATGCATAGTACGTAAGAAATGAACAGTGTAGGCAAGGAAATGATTCTTAAGAATAAAGTAAACTGTATTGGCGATCAATGATGTTAGGTTTCAAGGAAGAAAACAATATGGCTGTCTAACATTGGTGAGTGAGCTAAACTGTGGGTTATATTTGAGAACCCTAATTTAGAAACCAAATATGATAATACCAAGAATAAAGCCTAGAAGATCAATTTGTCAAGATATTAAAATATAACGAGGATATTAAATATTTCTATACTATTTTATATACCAGATTTTAAAATAATAACGGAAATTTAATATTCTCATTATATTTTTGTAATTTTACAAAATTATATACTATAAGCTCTATTTTTTGATATTATATAATTATACACCTATCAAAAATTCACTCATTAGTGGGAAAAACTTCAGAGTGGCGGTGATTAATACCCTTGGAGGTTAATGGATGGCAATGCTGTAGCCAATGAAGTTCGAACTGAGGATAGGCTACTGCTGTTACCCTCATGCCATGATTAGAGCTTTAAGAGCTCAATAACACCTTATCCCTACACTGTCCTCTACAGATAACGGGGAAGATGAAAAGCATTCTTGCTTCGCCCCTTTAAGCCAATCCTTATAAGGATAAGGGGAAGAGTGGGGGTGAGGCGAGATGATGGATTAATACCCTTCGAGGGTAATGGATGGCAATGCTGTAGCCAATGAAATTCTAACTGAGGCTCGGCTATTGCTGTTACCCTCCTGCCATGATCAGAGCTTTAATAGCTCAATAACACCTTATCTCTACACTGTCCTCTACAGATAACGGGGAAGCATTCTTGAAAAGCATTCTTGCTTCGCCCCTTTAAGCCAGTCCTTATAAGGAATAAGGGGAAGAGTGAGGCCAGATAATACAATCGACCGTGAGATGCGGTGATTAATACCCTTGGAGGGTAATCGACGGCACTGCTGTAGCCAATGAAGTTCTAACTGAGGCTCGGCTATTGCTGTTATCCTCCTGCCATGATCACAGCTTTATATAGCTCAATAACACCTTATCCATACACTGTCCTCTACAGATAATTGGTAATATGAAAAGCATTCTTGCTTCGCCCCTTTAAGCAAGTCCTTATAAGGATAAGGGGAGGAGTGGAGGGTGAGGCGAGATGATGGATTAATACCCTTGGAGGGTAATGGATGGCACTGCTGTAGCCAATGAAGTTCTAACTGAGGCTCGGCTATTGCTGTTACCCTCCTGCCATGATCAGGGCTTTATATAGCTCACTGACACCTTATGCCTACACTGTCCTCTACAGATAATGGGGAATATGAAAAGCATTCTTGCCTCGCCCCTTTAAGCAAGTCCTTATAAGGACTATAGAGGGAATCGACCGTGAGATGCGGTGATTAATACCCTTGGAGGGTAATGGATGGCAATGCTGTAGCCAATGAAGTTCTAACTTAGGATCGGCTATTGCTGTTACCCTCCTTCCATGATCAGAGCTTTATAGCTCAATAATACCTTATCCTTACACTGTCCTCTACAGACAACTGGGAAGATGATATTGCACTTGAGATTTTTACCTTCAGGTTTATGAAAAACCCAACATTTTTCAGGCTATTGAAACCTAATCAAGACACTAATAAAAGGCGAATATCGAAGCTACTGGGCAGAAATCGTGTCATTAAAGTAGTGCAAGGACAACTTCCATGGCGAAGGTGTAAACTCTCTTTAAAATGTCCAAACTTATGAAGTTTCGTTTGGTTTCAAAATGATGACTAATGCTTAAATATCCTCATTATATTTTATGAAAGATGATACTTTTTTAAAGATGGCTCAGGCGTGCAGTAAGCAGGATACAGGTCTTCCATCTGATGATGAAAATCATCCATCATCTAAAGGCATTCACCAACATCCCTACCATTGTGTGATTCAGGCCAATAGCCCGTTAACTACACAGTAAGCTGTTGACAAAAGTTTCGTTATTTTTTATAATAAGTAAAGTGAGAATAATAAGGAAATAGTTTATGTGAACTGTCGTTCCTCAAATTAAATGCAAGTGAATGCATTTAATTTGAGAGAGGGTAATTTAATTTAAATAGAGGTTAAGATGTCAACAAAAATGGAGATTAATTCAGAGATGGATTACTGGAGCCAAAATTGCATACTAACACATCATGCAATAAAAGCGTGATGTGTTAGTATGCAATAATAATGTACTTAGATTCCCAATGAAAGAGCTGCATAAATATCCAGACTGATTTCATCTGAGATAATGCTACAGAACAAAACTGATTTCTTTAGCTTTCTGTTTCCATAATTGTAAATTGAGGTATACAAAATACAAATGGAGAAGGAAACACGATTTTTAAATCTCAATTTCGATATCTTACATTTATTATCTTACATACTTTATACATGTATTTTTTTTCAAAGTTTGAATAAATAAAGCTGATTTAGAATGAAGAAGGAGGATCTGGACTGTACAGAATTTTGTTAGTAATGAAAGGTTTTTTGGATTATGCAAATAAAATAGTAGTCCAGGAAGACAAAGACGAATTATATTTTCCCTTCACATGAACTCTGCTCTGGAGCACATATATTTGCCTTTTTTAAAATTAAGATTTTGGGGTTTCAATGGTCGGAAAACTGTTTGACATTGTTGGTGCTCATCACAGACCGGGTAGAATAGCGAAAAGAGTAAAAATTCTCCATTCAATATCAGCAGATCCAAGTCAGAAAATTATATGTTTTATATGTGAACTCTCGGTAGGTCTCTGATGAAACCTAACGGCTCCAAACAGATATCATGCCAGGAAAAAAAAATCCTAATAAAAGACAAATGTCTGGGCTCGTCCGCAACTACCATGGGGAAGGTTATATTCTCAGAACCATTCTGTTAAATTTCTAAACTGATTTAGGTAATTATTAGTATGGAACTCTTCTGATGGCACAAATGCGCTGGTGTCACATTATATGAGTTTAATATGAGTCTCAGAACAGGGAATATTCCACAGGTGTGTAAAAAATTTATGGTAATTCCATTGCACAAGGGTGGTACAAGGAGTGATGTATCCAACTATCAACCAATCAGTATCTCAGGAGTAGTGGGGAAAATTTTGGAAACGTTGGTCAGGGCTCGCATTCAGAAACGGGTTGTAACTTTGCAACGAACAGCATGGGATAAGGGAAGATCATGTTTTAGCATCTTGCTCACATACTATAATTATGTTACCATTGAACTCGACAATCGGAATGGATACACCATGATACTTTTGGATTCTGTTAAGGATTTTGACAGAATACAGCATGGTAGACTGTTGCATAAATTGGAGAATGTGGGTTTGGATTATAGAATATCAGCGTGGATAAGAGGATGACTGACTGACTGATATCAAAAAGTTGCATATATGGGAGATGTGAGTCTCCAAGATTTAAAGTAACCAGTAGTGCACCACAAGGATCAGTGCTTGGTCCACTGTTATTCAATTTATACATTAATGACATTGGGATGGATTTAATATGCGACATACAGCTATTTGTTGATGATGCAGGGTAGTTAGAAATGCGGCTGAGCAGTATTTGGAATTATGGAGATGGGAAAATGGCTGTCAGTTCAATGTTAATAAATGTAAATTCATGCACTTGGTGTGATGAAATATCCAAAATCCAAAATATCCAAAATTATATTGGTGGGATTATGCTAGAAGAAAATGAACAGGATAGATATCTTGAAGTGTAGTAGATAGGAAGTTGAAGTTCAGGGGCCATGTAGCAGAGATTGCAAATGGAACTCAAAAGATAATTGCAATGCTGAAACGAACGTTCACATGTAAAGATAAGGATGTCATTTTGTCTCTTTACAATGCGTTGATAAGACCTCACTTGGACTATTGAGTACAGGTAAGGTCTTCTGGTTTCCGTGGTAATTCTGAGAGAGAGAGAGAGAGAGAGAGAGAGAGAGCTTCTGAAAGGGTCATATACTGGATATCAGCAGATGGGATTTTTTTTATTTTATAGAGAGTGGAGGTGGAGGAAAGGATGAGAGCGCATCCTTGGAAGCTGAGAATGAATGCCGTCAAAAAGGGGTGAGAGCTAGGTTTTTCTCTCACATCGTGGTGGGCGATTGGAATGGATTGCCATTGGAGGTGTGTGTGCAAGCAGTGTGAATGAATTCAAGAACAAGTATGATAGCTTGTGTGTGAAGTATGTGACCTCCCTCGATGAGGCCCTAACTCTCTGGAGGTCTCTCGTAATAATAATAATAACAAATTTTTGTTTATACGCTATCTTGTTTTGACTGTGTATCAATTGTGTGAATAAAATAATAATAATAATAATAACAAATTAGTGGAAATGTCTCTCACGACAACTTCGTGCAACTGCTACCAAGGTATGATATAAGGTTTTATGACTTATTTTATATTTAAGTCACAAAAAAATATGATCAGCTTTATCAGATCATCTGTCCATTTTGAAATCGGTTCGCATAATGCAATGCCAATGTTAAGTATCTGTTTTTCTTAGATTTTATTTATCATAAGTTAAGAAAAATAATTTAATTTAAAATGGATTAAGTTAATTTTTTATTTTTATAGAAAGAGTCTTTGTTCTCTCAAAATTGGAATTATAATATAGGTTCTTCAAACACCTTCCCTTTTTTTTTTCTTAATATGATTTTTATATACAGCTATCCCTGCGTTGTTCATTGTGTTGGTCTTACAGAACAGTTTGGCTTTCGCCTGTTTCACAGCACTACTCAACAAATCCATAGATTGATTGAGTTCATTACCACAAGTGACAATTGGCATCAATACACCGGAGCAGTTTTTCTTGACTTAAAAAGGCATTTGACAAACTATGGCCCTTTGGACTACTATACAAGTTGATTTTAGACGGCATTACATTGGATCTGGTCCACTTTATAAAGTCGTGGCAGACGAATGCAAGTCAAATTAAATGGCGCATGATCTACCCAGCGACGGATCTTGGCAGGAGTGCCTCAAGGGTCCGGGTCCCTCCTGGCACCGATACTTTTCTCGATTTACATGGCAGACATCCCACACAATCCAATATCATCTATCATTGCCCTCTACGCTGACGACACAGCAATACTAGCCAGATCACTTAATCCGCATCATGTCACCAAGAAACTGCAAGAAAACCTGCTGAAATTAGAACACTGGTTCTCCAATTGGAGAGTGCAAGTAAACTCTCAGTAGAGCATTGCCATGCTTTTCAATAAAAATTTAATATCTCCTAAAGAAGACATCTTCCTATTTAATATTAAAATTCCCTGGAAAACAGAAGCCAAATATCTCGGTGTACTGCTGGACAGAAAACTAACCTTCAGCCCACATACAAAACCTCATGTACAAAGGCATCAAAAGTCATAGCATAGCTCCACCCTCTTATCGATAGGAATAGCAAGCTGGATACCAAAATCAAATTTCTCCTCTACCAGTTGATGACTCTTCCCATTATTACTTATGCGTCCTCCGCCTGGAGCCACATTTGTGGCTCCAGGCGGAGGACTTCAGGCACAAATATCCTTAAACCGCAGAGAGTGCAAAACAAATGTCTACGCATGATTTTAAATGCGCCATGGTATATATCAGAGATGTTCAACTTCATCAGCACACAAATATCCCTTATATCTACTCTTTCCTGCAATCTTTAGCAGTAAAGTTCTTCTCAACATCGTCTTGACATCCAAATGAACTAGTTCAACAAGCAGCAAACTATGATGAATCGGATTTCTTGAAATATAGGTGACCTAAGGCCATCCTAGTTCCTAACAAGGATCTATAACTCGCACCCACTCGGGCAGAGCACTAAGTTCATAAACTTTTCCCTACACTGTAACCTTATCAGATAGCAGGGATTATAAAAGCTTTTTGTTTCACCCTTATAGATAGTAACGTTTTGCGTTTTTTTTTTTTTTTTTTTTTTTTTTTTTTGCATTGAGCTGGTTATTGCAATTTACCCTTATCAACAAATATTCCTTATAGGAAGTAGATTTGAGCAATCGACTGTAAATTACAGAAAACAATCCTAATTAATTTCAGTATTTTAAATTAGAGGATTCTGAAAGCTTTCATGAATTGTTGAAAATATTTTACTTTACGAATATATATAGTCTACCGCATATAAACTTTTAGACAATAATCCTGCTAAGAGCCACCACAAATAAATTTATGATGTTTTCTACATGATTTCTCTCTCTCTCTCTCTCTTAATCCATTTACTAATGCACTATTTCATAATCTTTTTCACCTTTATGAATACGAGCAGCACCCGAGTTCTTTTTTTTTTCATTAAACGGTTAAAATTGAGTTTTGTTTTATTTTTACAAAAAAAAATAGAGAAATTTGTGTATAATTTATCTTAGAAATTTAATTTTTTTATCTAAAATCTTTATTTTAACTAAGTTTTTCTTAACTAACAGGATTTTAGAATTATTTACAATTTACACCATATTATTTCACAAAGAATTATAATTAATTCAAATATTATGATTAATTCAAAAGGAAAGGGAACTTCTGAATCGACCGTGAGATGCGATAATTAATACCCTTGGAGGGTAATGGATGGCAATTCAGTAGCCAATGAAGTTCTAACTGAGGCTTGGCTATTGCTGTTACCCTCCTGCCATGATCAGAGATTTAATAGCTCAATAACACCTTATCCCTACTCTGTTCTCTACGGATAACGGGGAAGATGAAAAGCATTCTTGCTTCGCTCCTTTAAGCTAGTCCTTATAAGGACTATTAATTCAAATTCCCAACGATTTGGTTCAGCAAGCTGCAGCATACGATCCAACGGACATATTCAAATATAGAAGACCAAAAGCTATATTAACCTCCTATAGCGATGCATAATCTCCATGCCCATTCAGGGCGAGCAAATTGCTCATAAATTTTACCCTCACTGTAACCACAACAGATATTGCTCATAAATTTTACCCTCACTGTAACCACAGCAGATAGCGGGGAATATGAAAAGCATCTTGCTTCATCCCTAAAGACATAAATGTCAATTGTCAATTAATTCAATTCCTATATTTGGCTAGCAATGCCAATCGAACGTATACTTTATTAACATATTCATATTCATACAAAAATATTAATGGTACCCCTTAAGCGACGCTCAGCCACATCGCCCTCAGCTGCGAGAAGTGAACGAGGGCTACCGCATCAAGGGCGGGTGCGGTTAAAGAAGCGAGTCCAGCAGATGGAGAGGATGTTGCGAGTGGGAACACTGAATGTTGGAAGCATGACTGGAAGGGGAAGAGAGGTGGCAGACATGATGAGGAAGAGGAAGTTGGACATTTTATGTGTGCAGGAGACAAGGTGGAAGGGGGGGAAGGCAAAGGAATTGGTAGATGGAAATATAAATTGTTCTACTCTGGAGCGAATAACGAGGGAAGAAATGGTGTAGGAATTGTGGTGTGTGGCAGAATGAAGGGCGAAGTACTGGAAGTGGGTAGGTGGAAGGAACGACAGGATCATGCGAATGAAATTGGGTCTTGGAGAAGAGCGGGTGGTCGTATTATGTGTATATTCCCCGCAAATTGGCTGTACAGCAGAGGAGAAAGATGAGTTCTGGAACGTGTTAGATGAAGAAATGAGGGAACTGGAAGAAAACGAGATGGTGATTGTCGGAGGAGACTTGAACGGACACATAGGGAATAGAGACTGTGAAAGGGTGTATGGTGGCCACGGAGTGGGAATGATGAACCAGGAAGGAGAGAGGGTTGAGGACTTTGCAGTAGCGTTTGATCTGGCAATTGTGAACTCGTTTTTCTACAAGAGGGAAGAACATTTGAAAACATTTAGGAGTGGTGACAACAGTTCCAAAATTTACTACATTTTGACGAGAAGAAAACATCTTAAGGTTGTGACAAATTGTAAAGTAATTCTAACAGATCAAGTGGCATGGCACAACAACACCGACTGCTGTGCGCAGACTTTAAAATAAGATCGAAGATAAGAACCTCTGGAAGTCATGGGATGAAGACAGTTAAGTGGTTTCGCTTAAAAGAAGAGAGTGTGAGGAATCATTTCAGGGAGAGGGTGTTAGAGAGGATTTCGGATGGACTGGAAAGTGTACGAGATTGGTGGAAACATTATTCAAAAGTAATCTTGAGCTGTGCAATCAAGGTGCTTGGCGAGACATCTGGAAAGATTAGAGAGCAGAAGGAGGGTTGATGGTGGAATAAAGATGCACAAGTGACAGCTAAGAGGAAGGTAAAGCAGAATTGGGATGAGTCAAGAGTGGAAGAGGATAGAGAGGTGTACAGAGAGAGAAAGCAAGAAGCCAAGAGAATTGTGGCACATGCGAAGGCCATGGCATATCAAGATTTTGATCTGCCTTACATGCGAGGCAGATCAAAGACGCTGAAGGAAAAGTATTATGGAGGGATGTGGACATAAGAAACAGATGGAGAATATACTTTGAGGGACTTTTGAATGAGGAAAATGTAATGACTCACAGAGAAGATGGGCAGCCTTCTGAGGGGATGGTACAGAACATCAGTAGAGTGGAAGTGACGGAGGCCATAAAGAGGATGAGGAATGGAAAATCGGTGGGCCCCGACAGAATTCCAGTGGAGGCATGGAAGGCACTGGGGAAGAGGGAATTGACCTGCTGTGGGACCTGTTCATGAAAGTTTGCCAACAGGAAAATATACCCGAGGAATGGAGGGAGAGTACTCTTGTCCCCATCTACAAGGGTAAAGGGGTTGAAAGTTTATTTTTCACTTGGTTAGAGTATAATAAATTTAGTTTAATCCTTTTTCCAAGTGTGAGCAAACAAAGTTTGCGCCTGAAAGTATCTTCAGGACTGGGGTAAGGTGGTACAACACCAGGGCAACTCGTTGCAAAGGTGGAGCAAGCTACCAACACTCCTGTCACAGTATCTCCTATAATGCAAAACACATCTCCTTGCGGATATGTCTAATGTTATGCATTAGACTAATGTTATGCATGGCCCTTCCCTTAATGCATAACATTAGACATATGTCTAATGTTATGCATTAGACTAATGTTATGCATGGCCCTTCCCTTAATGCATAACATTAGACATATCCGCAAGGAGATGTGTTTTGCATTATAGGAGATACTGAGACAGGAGTGTTGGTAGCTTGCTCCGCCTTTGCAACGAGTTGTCCTGGTGTTGTACCACCTTACCCCAGTCCTGAAGATACTTTCAGGCGCAAACTTTGTTTGCTCACACTTGGAAAAAGGATTAAACTAAATTTATTATAAGGATAAAGGGGATGCACAAGACTGTAAAAATTACAGAGGAATAAAGTCGATGTCCCACACAATGAAAATCCTAGAAAGGGTTCTTGATGGAAGATTGAGGAAGGAGGTGGAGATTGCAAAGGAACAATTTGGCTTCATGCCTGGTAGATCAACAACAGATGCTATCTGGGTTACGGCAGATGATGGAAAAGTTTCGAGAGAAACAACGGGAACTACATCTGGCATTTATTGATCTGGAGAAAGGCATACGATAGAGTGCCAAGGCAACACATCTGGAGGTGTCTGAGAGAGAAGAAGGTTCCGGAGAAATATGTCAGGTTGGTGTGAGAGATGTACAGAATTGTGAAAACAAGAGTTCGGACCTGTCTGGAACAGACAGAAAGTTTTCAAGTAACAGCATCAAGGGTCAGCATTAAGTCTGTTTCTGTTTAACATTGTAATGGAGGTGGTGACGGAGGGGGTGAGAGAAGATGTGCCTTGGACAATGTTGTATGCAGATGATATCTTGCTGTGTGCAGATTCAAGAGATGAAGCAGGAACTAAACTGAAAAGGTGGAGAAAAGTATTGGAAGAGAGAGGTATGAGACTGAGCAGAAGTAAGACAGAATATATGTGTTGCACAGTGGGCAGCAGCCAGGAGACAGATCTAGAGCTGAAAGGAAATGTCATCAGGAAGGTGAGGGACTTTAGTTATTTATATTCAACAGTGGAAGAAGATTGAGCAGCTGAGAAGGAAGTGGGATGCAGGATACAAGCCGGTTGGAGGAACTGGAGGGAGATGGCTGGAGTGTTACGCGATAAGAGGGTGCCGATCAATCTGAAAGGCAAAATCTATAGGACAGTAGTGAGGCCAGCTATGACGTATGCTATAGAAACTGTGGCCCAGAGGAAAAATAACATCAGCAGGATGGAAATAACAGAGATGAGAATGCTTAAGTGAATGTGCGGTGTGACCAGAAAGGATCGTCTGAGAAATGACTATGTAAGGGGAACAGTGAAAGTTACGAATTTAGGAGCGAAGATACAGGAGGCAAGGTTGAGATGGTCTGGTCATGTGATGAGGAAGGAGGACAAATATGTGGGAAGAAGGGTCATGCAGATAGATTTGCAAGGAAGGAGGAAGCGTTGGCGGCCAAAGAAGAGATGGAGGGAACTGGTAGAAGAGGACTTGAGGATGAAGAACCTGGATGTGGTGACAGCCCAAGACAGGAGGATGTGGAGGAGACTCATCATGAACAGTGACCCCCACTTAAGTGGGAGAAGCTGCAGAAGAAGAAGAAGATATTCATACAAAAATATTATCGAAGAAAATATTCATACAAAAATATTATTCATATTCATATTCATACAAAAATATTATTGAAGAAAATATGCTTTGCCAGCAATGTTATACCCTTCCGATATATATAAGTAAACTGAAACATAACAGAAAGCAAGAAAAGAGAATATAAATGGAGAGAACGTGAAAGGAACGAAATGTGGAAAACACAGAGCAACAGAGAGTGAGAGAATGTAACTGCGCTCTCTAGAAAGAGACAAGCCCTTATATTGATTTCCGCTCAGTAACTACACTACTTGAAAGCAAGCAGATCCGGACACCTGGAAGCTCGTTCTTAACGAGCAGAAACAAAAGGTGGAATTCAGAATACCAATGCAACATGGGAATTTGTGACGGCATTTATGCAAATTATAAGTCATTATTGCATACCAAATCGTTTCCCTTAGGGCTAAAAATAATAAACGACAAATGTCGAATTAACGTGCAGCAAGAAATACGATTTTATTCTAAGTAACTCTTTTATGACAATCGATGTTGTTGACGTTGATTCGGCGTGGAGGTTTAGTATGATGTTCCACGCATGCGCATTTCTCCTTGAAGAAATACACTTTTTTTTTTTTAATTAAAACAAAGATGAGGTATATATTTGTGTAGATTTGCTAGGTTTATTTTTAAAGGTATTCCGTCTAAACAATTTTATATAAGAATATTTTCAAATATTCTCAATTTAATTATTTAAATGAAGTGCAGTTAGAATTGCAAAATTTTAATAATCCAACATAATTTCAGAGTCGAATACAGAAACTATAAAAGTTTCGTATTGAAAGGTGAGCTTTCGAGAATACATTCGCCGCCATACTATGAGCTTCCCTAGCTGTCAGACCAGTGAAACCTTATCAAAATGGACCAATAGGAGACGAATATATAGGCGCTTCGGCGTTCGTGCTTGCTATTAGGTTCGACTAGGGCAACTCGTAGTATGGCGGCGAGCGCATTCCCCCAAGATCTCCGGTCAATTTTCAATACGAAACTTTTATAGTTTTTTTTTTTTTTTTGGCTGTGAAATTATGTTGGATTTAATATCCACTTAATTTATATAATTTTGCATCGCCAAATTAAAGCCTTTTGGCTCTTTATTTTAGTAAATAATTAACACTATTTTTATTTTCATACTGAAAAGTGCTTGAAATAAAAATTTTAAAAATTATTTAACTTCGCAAATGAAGATAATATCAGATTTAATATACATTAGCGCTCATTTTGTGTATTGTGTACCCTAGCTGCATATTTTCTTCGCAATAAGCAAGTAATTTATTGTTGTAATTTGTTTTAGAAAAATTCAAAACATTAAGTATTTATAATTTTGATTTTCGACCGCAAACACCTCTCTCTATTGCTATATAAGCAGACAAAAGTGACGTCATTTTATATTATTCAAAACTTTCTTCAAATAATAAATTAGTGTTTCAACTTGATAAGTGATTAACTGGGGACATTTAATATTGATGTGATTTGTATGGCGTTCTTGTTATTTAAAAATTTATCCGAACTGATTTGTTTTTCTAAGAATGATAAACATATAGAATAGTTCGCTATATGCAAAATTTAGTGAATGACGTCACATTACGTAATGCACGTACTGTAGGTCCACACAACAAATCGTGTGCTAAATTTTTTAAAACATACCGCATAGGCGAAGATAGCGCTGGGAATAGCTTAAGTGTAAAACACAATAAATTCTTTGCAGATAACATGTTTATAGTTTATAAAAGATTAAAAAAAAAAAAAACATGGTGGGATGTGAATTTCAGTGGCCGCCCATTGTGGGTGCCTGATTTTTGGTACTATCTTTAGGTAGACAATTCACACATTGTAGAGTAATTAGAAAGCGCATTCATTGACAAATACAGTATGAATTACACGAAGTTCAGAATAGCTAAAGATGAAAATAGAGAAGTAAGGGGGAAAGGCGAGAACCGCTATGCTTATTAGAAAGTTGTATATATTGCATAGAGAATAGCAAACACAATCAAATGTAAAACGGGTATTTCAAATTTGATATCATTATTTTCCACTTAGAAATCTCTCCATATTTTTATATATTTTGAAACAGTTACCTGAAGAATTACACTACATCTTTCCATATCTGGTTAGTATATGATGATGATGCAGCGGCCTTGAGTCCCATATGGATAATACGGTACCATCTTTTTTGTCTGTCAATTGCGTCTGTTCTCCTGACCGGTTTGCCTGTTCTGAAGGACGAACGACCTGAGTTTCCGGGAGTAAAAAACCTCCATATGAAACCGGCTAACTCACCTTTAGTCAAAAGAGACCAGATAAAGATTTCTCACGTCATGGGCGGCAATCGAACCCAGGTCTTTCCAACCAAAGAGCTTCGTCTATACCGATTGGACTAAGGAGGATCTGAAGAGAGTTCCTCAGAGTAGAGTTCCTCGCTTTTGTCTCGTCGATAGAGCGAACCAACGACAGAGACCACGCACACGTCCTAGGCGGCAATAAGCCTATATATCTGCCAGAGAGCCGCCCTTGTCCACACCATTCAAGCAGCGCATAACGTTGCATTTTTGCCATATCTATTCGTACGAGAGTCATCTTTCAGGAAAACTGTATTCTTCTTTCTATTATAAATTTTAAACCTACACTAAAAAATGATTTTCATGATCCTATTTAGAAGTTTAATTCGCCAATATAACTATTTATTCGCAAGAATGAATCCTTTTCAGATCTTTTTATTTTTCTAAATAAATTCTCCGATAAACAACCGAAAAGAAATTAATCTTCTGCGTTTAAAAACGCGAAAAATATTTCGATTTTGGAGAAAATTCAAGGATAAAAAAATAATTCTTATATGAAACTCATCAATCATTCTGTAACCTTGACTTTCACATTGCAGGAAGTAATGAAGAGGTTAGTGAGTAGGTATATCCATCAAACGAAGAAACAGCTTCGTCAAGACGGCGTTAACGAAGACGACCTTCTGGAAATTAAGCAGGATATTTCAAGTTTAAGGTAAGTGGTTGTATAAATTTCGATTTTGGCTGAGTTTTAATAAATGCTTACTGACGGGTGCGTTTACTTTCATAAATATTCATAAAAGCGATAATTAAACTAAATCAATTAAGGGTTTAAATGCCATTAAATTATATCATCATAATAGTAAATAATTTTGAAAAAAAAAAAAAGTGGGCGACTTCAGTTTGATTTAAATAATTTTAGCGAATCATTGAGATTGTGTGTGTATAGTTTGATTCAGTGAAACCAAATTTACTTGAAATTCTGGAGAAATGCAGCTTGTATGTTTTGTCTTTTATATATAAAATACTTTCAAAATATAATCTAAATGTATATTCAGAACAATTCAACCCTTTCCCACAGAAAAAAGCTAAGTAACCCTAAAGCATATATTAAAGTCTATTTAATTATATAATGTACGTGAAAATATCGTCCTCTTCCTTGAAACAGGCAGAAATTTTCCATTGTTACTAGCACGTGACCCACGTTAAAAAAAACAATTTAAAAAAAAAATAATGAAAAAAATGATCAGGTAGCTCTAAAACTAATACTTGCTTTCTCTTTTCCCTTTTTACTTCAATATCAACTTCATGAATGAAGTTGATGTTCAAGACTCTTGATGCCAGATAAGCCTTTAAGCCTATTGTATTTGTTGTAAACGGATTTGAATCATCAAGGTCTACTAATATCGGTCTTACATATGGTAATGATAGATCACGGATATGATATTATTAACCCATATATACATTTTTACTTTTTTAATGCGAATAGACATTATGCAACTAAATGTTATCTGCTTTTCTTCAGAATAAACGCAAATTCCTTACAAGTAAAATCTATAAGTATGGTTAACGCTTTTTTAAGCATACCAAAGCTGAGTCGAATTTCATGTTCTAACACATTTTGTAATGGTTAATTAACTATTTTCCCCTCTAAAAATCTATTTTGTTCTTTATTTTTCACGTACACATTTTGTAATGGTTAATTAACTATTTTCCCCTCTAAAAATCTATTTTGTTCTTTACTTTTCACGTACATAGCAATTACATCCACGCTAGTTTTTTCAGTCGAATGTACCAGCTAAGTAGTAGGGGTGGCTCTTCTGACCAAATGCATCCGGTTGGCGTGGCTTCCTGACGTCATTGTGAGTGATGTCATGAGTTTGGAATGTTAGGAATTTCCGTGTGGGCAAGTGTGTCACTGGCTTCAGTTCTTGTGTTTTGGTTCGCGTATGGAATTGTGGGGGTTTTTTTGGTTCGCCTATGGAATTATGGGTGATGATAGAGATAAGGATTCGTGTTGTGATTGGTGGGACAGTTTTAATCAAATGCTTCCGGTTTGCGTGGCTTCCTGAGTCAGGAATTTCCCTGGGAGCATATGTGGTCACTGGCTTCAGTTCTTGTGTTTTGGTTCGCGTATGGAATTATGGGTGATGGTAGAGATAAGGATTCGTGTTGTGGGTGTGTGTTGTTTTCAGATGTAGATAAGTGACGTCATTTGTTATTTGTAAATAAATGTCGTCATTTGTTATTTGTAAATAAGTGACGTTGTTGTTTTGAATGGAAAGGATGATATTAGTGGATAAGAAATCGTGTCGTGATTGGTGGGACACTTCTGACCAGATCAAGATCAAGATAAGATAAGGAATCGTGACGCGAATGTTTGTTGTTATTGAGTTTGGAATTTCGCTGGGTCCCCCTTCTGTCAGAAATATCACGTGGTGTGATGGGTGATATTTAGAGATAAGAATCGTGACGTTATGTCTTTGTGCGGTATTTTGGTTTGGCTATGGAATTGTGGGCTATGTTTTGAGATAAGATATCTTTGAATTTTCCCAGGGTGACACACATTCGTCATTGTCGTCTGTGGGAATTCTTAGCGTATGTCGTGATGGCGAGTGTGATTAGATTTTCTGAATAATTACTTATATACTGGTGTCACTCAAACATACGGTTTTTTTTTATTTTATTTCATATAGATGTTTGTACTAATTTCCTATACATTTGGGGTATTTGTTTCCTGTTAAAGGGTGGGAATTCTTAGAGTAAGTCGTGATGGCGTCAGTCTTTAGAGCTTTTCTGAATAATTAATTATATACTGATGTCACTCAAACACACATACTTTTTTTCCATACCTCATCTGTATTTTCTTCTATATTCATATTCTAATCAAGTTCATATTTTATTCATAATTCATCCGAATATTTTGATTTGTCTAAAATTAAGATCTTAAAATTCAATAAATAAATAAATAAACAAATCGCGTGTGTATTCACGGTTATTGCAAAAGTGTTCTCTTAAACATACATAACACATCAAACATACATAACACTGTTTGTTCTTTTAAGTTTACATATTTATTTCACAGATATTATTTACAATGCAATATGCAGAAATAGGAATTTACATATATCACCAATGCAAATGGTGTTTTTCTTGGCATAACATTTCTTTGAAAAAAAAAAAAAAATTACATTTCTTTCCAGAATGGGAACGTCTTGGTACTATCTAGGTTTTCTGAACATTCCAAAATGTTGATTAACATATATTCACAGAACACAAACACAAGTCTGAAAAGATATTTTCATTATAGGTTACTGTGGCTAACATATATTCACAACACAAAACACACAAAACATAGTAGTTGAAAGATATTTCTGTAAATAACCAGAAAAGCTAGTGGACTACTTAATTTACTTTAGTATCCGATTGGTTCTCTGTATTAATTCTTTCCCACGGGTGCCCACCTTGGTGGAAAGTCTATGCGCCGTTTTGTTTAGGGTAAGTGTTATTTCCGGTTTCGAAAAAAAAAAAAAATTTTTAAAACTGGTTTTTTATGATAACTTTTTAGGAAAAAACACGTTTTTTATGAAAACGTTTTTGGAAAAAAAATAAAAAAACCAGTTTTTTAAATTTTTTTTTCCCAAAAAAGTTATCAGTATCAATTGGAGGCGACATCACTAAAAGATATCCGCAAATGATGAGCTCGCTCATCTCCACGAGGCTGAGCAGACATTTTCTGGAGGAGAGGGGGTTAGGGGAGTATTGCACGGAAGACCTCAGTCACTACCTTTTCTTGACTACCTTTTCACTTTCACAACCTGATGCTATTTTTTTTTCCTCCAAAGTTATCAGTATTAGTTGGAGGTAACATCACTAAAAGATATCCGCGAATGATAAGCTCGCTAATCTCCGCTAGCCTGAGCAGACATCTGCTGGAGGAGAGAGGGATGATGGGTTAGAGTATGGGATGGGGGAGCATTTAGCATCAGTTAGAAGTGACATGACTAAAAGAAATCCGACAACGGCAAACTAGCTCATCTCCCTTAGATGAGCAGACATCTTATGGAGGATAGGGAGGGTGGGGGAGCCTTGCAGGGAAGACCACTGTCAACCTCTTGACTACCCTTTCACACCCAACACATAATGCTATTTTTTTTTTTTTTCCATCCAAACAATTTCGGACATCCGAAATGGCGAGATCGTTCATCTCATTGGTTATCAGTTTGAGGTGACATCACTAAAAGATATCTACAAATGGGTAGCTCGCTCATCTTCCTTTGGATGAATTCGAGCCACAGAGATAAAGTTTGTACCATAATGTCACAAAGTAAGATAAACGCACATCAACATCAATCCACCAGCATGCGAAAACATGTCTGTGAGTCACCTGCGCGAAAGTTTCATTTGGAAGGAACGGTCAGGGTAAAGGGTCAGGTAAACAGTACTATAAAGTAAAACAATCGAGTCGAGTGTCTTTTCAGTTACTGCAATTCGTTCGTCCAGTGCAGCTATCGTATTGTGTTGTGGTGTTTAGGTCCAGTAAAGTAAAATAATGAGTGAACCACAAAAGTCTTTGAAATTTTCTTTCTTCAGGAAAATAGTGTAAACTAAATATTGTGAAATATTTTTAGGTAATTACATGTTTCGATTTTTTTTTGTAAGTAATATTTCACCAAAATAAAATAAGCATTTGTAAAACTTAAATGAACAAATATGTGTGTTGCTGTTGTGTTTTTCCACAGTGAAATTTTTACTCAGTTATTCAGTTTAGAATTTGATAATTAAATCCATAAGTGTATACCTTAATGCAATTCTGTTTAATTATTGTAAAAAAATCACTAATGTGAAATTAATGCAAGGACCATGGAAAACCTGATATCCTGTAATTAAATATTTAGAAATTTGTCTAATGCTACCTATTGACATTTTTTTTTTGAGTTATCTGTAAACATTTCGTTCGCATACTCGAAAATCCTACCTGTTAGAATTTGGTGATTTTACAGAGAGAAAGCAGATAATTTTACCCAAAACATAACTTAAACTCTTAAAGTTTAGTATAGAAAAAAGGTTTATACTCTCCAGATAACACAAATACAAATTTTACCTTTCCCAACACAAAGTAAGATAAAAATTTGGTTATTTTACAGAGTGCAGATATTTTAACTCATCACGTTACCAAACTCTTAAAAAAGCTTGATGTAAAAAAGAAAAGAAGGTACATTTTTCTTTTCTTTTAAGATATTTGTACATGATAAAAGTTTAAAAACATATCACTGCCAGTTGAAACTTTTTTTCTTTTTCAAAACTTGACAATACATATTTGTAGTTTGGTGAATAAAGTACAAATGAACTGAAAAGTGACAATTTTGTTACTACATCTGTAGATACCTTCACCAGACTAGAAAAACAATCGTACCAAATTCAAACAATACGACTGTTAGAATTTGGTTATTTACAGAGAGACAACTGATATTTTAGTCTATCACGTTACTTAAACTCTAAAAAAGTTTATTGTAGAAAATAAAAATGATATCGTAGCATGCAGATAACAAATGAATCAACATGTATATATCAAATAATAATCGCCTTTGGAAGAGAAAATCAAAATCATTAACAAACTTAATACCCATACCCATTCTTCATTTAAATGATACCAAATGATGAAAACAAAATGGGTATGAATTTCCAAACTTTGAAAAGCTGATGAATTTCTTGCTTGCTGTGATCATAAATAGTTATTTGAATATAAACATTTTTTTTTCTTTACAATTTTCTTTCTTTCTTTCTGAGCTAATATTCATTTGAAATAAGATTACATAATTATTTATTTGTGTTGGAAAGAATATCTAATATAATAATTGTGTTAAAATATATAAATATCCCAACTGTGAAAAAAAAAAGAAAAGAGTCGGGCTGAGAGGACAACAGTCAAAATACAAATTTAAGTAAGACCAAAACATTTTTTTTTTCTCCTTGTAAAATTTAATGCCACAAACTAAGTAGATTTTTGTTATTTTATTTTATTTTATTTTTTTTTTGACTCAGTGAGTTAAAAGTCTTATTTGTTCATGCAAGTCCTCAAATATATCAAGAAACTGTCAACTCTTGGAAGCAAAAAAAAAAAAAAAAAAAAAAAATCGAGTATTATTTTAATAACCAGAATTTTAGTGCAGAAGATTTCACCTGAAATTACAATACTGCTAGAATTTGGTTATTTTACAGAGCCATTAGATATTTTAAACCAACACGTTACTACACACTCACACTATTTTTCACCTAGGTACAACAAGTTGGCGACCGGATAAGAGAGATATCTTTAAGATACGACTTAGTGAGAAATCTACAGTGTTACAAAATAAATTCACATTTTATTTATTCGTTAATTTTGCTCAGTTATTCTGTTAGAATATGTAATTAAACTGATTTTTAAAAGTAAAATACAGAAAATAGCCATTCAATTTGAAAAAAAAAAAATAAATAATTTCACTTGTCAGAATTCCATACCTTAACAGCACTCGGAATTCGAAACAGGAAATTACACTTACTCTAAACAAAAAGGCGTATAGACTTTCCCACCAAGCTTAGGAAACATAGCATGAGCAACTGTGGGAAGGAATTAAACAGAGAACGAACCAATCGGATAGTAATCTAATTAAATATTCAACTAAGTCTCATATACTTTATATATTTATTAATTCTGCTCAGTTATTCTGTTAGAATATGACCTGTAAAAGTAAAATACAGAAAATAACCAATCAATTTGAAAAAAAAAAAAAATAAATAAACAAAAATTTCACTTGTCTGAATTCCATACTCTAACAGCAATTGGAATTCGAAACCGGAAATAACACTTACCCTAAACAAAACGGCGCATAGACTTTCCACCAAGGTGGGCACCCGTGGGAAAGAATTAATACAGAGAACCAATCGGATACTAAAGTAAATTAAGTAGTCCACTAGCTTTTCTGGTTATTTACAGAAATATCTTTCAACTACTATGTTTTGTGTGTTTTGTGTTGTGAATATATGTTAGCCACAGTAACCTATAATGAAAATATCTTTTCAGACTTGTGTTTGTGTTCTGTGAATATATGTTAATCAACATTTTGGAATGTTCAGAAAACCTAGATAGTACCAAGATGTTCCCATTCTGGAAAGAAATGTAATTTTTTTTTTTTTCAAAGAAATGTTATGCCAAGAAAAACACCATTTGCATTGGTGATATATGTAAATTCCTATTTCTGCATATTGCATTGTAAATAATATCTGTGAAATAAATATGTAAACTTAAAAGAACAAACAGTGTTATGTATGTTTGATGTGTTATGTATGTTTAAGAGAACACTTTTGCAATAACCGTGAATACACACACGATTTGTTTATTTATTTATTTATTGAATTTTAAGATCTTAATTTTAGACAAATCAAAATATTCGGATGAATTATGAATAAAATATGAACTTGATTAGAATATGAATATAGAAGAAAATACAGATGAGGTATGGAAAAAAAGTATGTGTGTTTGAGTGACATCAGTATATAATTAATTATTCAGAAAAGCTCTAAAGACTGACGCCATCACGACTTACTCTAAGAATTCCCACCCTTAACAGGAAACAAATACCCCAAATGTATAGGAAATTAGTACAAACATCTATATGAAATAAAATAAAAAAAAACGTATGTTTGAGTGACACCAGTATATAATTAATTATTCAGAAAATCTAATCACACCCGCCATCACGACATACGCTAAGAATTCCCACAGACGACAATGACGAATGTGTGTCACCCTGGGAAAATTCAAAGATATCTTATCTCAAAACATAGTCCACAATTCCATAGCCAAACCAAAATACCGCACAAAGACATAACGTCACGATTCTTATCTCTAAATATCACCCATCACACCACGTGATATTTCTGACAGAAGGGGGGCCCAGCGAAATTCCAAACTCAATAACAACAAACATTCGCGTCACGATTCCTTATCTTATCTTGATCTTGATCTGGTCAGAAGTGTCCCACCAATCACGACACGATTTCTTATCCACTAATATCATCCTTTCCATTCAAAACAACAACGTCACTTATTTACAAATAACAAAGGACGAATTTTATTTACAAATAACAAATGACGTCACTTATCTACATCTGAAAACAACACACACCCACAACACGAATCCTTATCTCTACCATCACCCATAATTCCATACGCGAACCAAAACACAAGAACTGAAGCCAGTGACCACATATGCTCCCAGGGAAATTCCTGACTCAGGAAGCCACGCAAACCGGAAGCATTTGATTAAAACTGTCCCACCAATCACAACACGAATCCTTATCTCTATCATCACCCATAATTCCATAGGCGAACCAAAAAAACCCCCACAATTCCATACGCGAACCAAAACACAAGAACTGAAGCCAGTGACACACTTGCCCACACGGAAATTCCTAACATTCCAAACTCATGACATCACTCACAATGACGTCAGGAAGCCACGCCAACCGGATGCATTTGGTCAGAACCGTCACCCCTACTATGAGCTGAAGCCATTGACACATATACCTTCAGGGAGAAGCCACGCCCACCGGAAGCATTTGGTCAGAAGAGCCACCCCTACTACTCAGCTACATTAGTTTTTCAGTTTGTGAAGATATTTCTATACTTTGATATAAATACTTGATATATACAACGTAATACACAGTACAATGTATCTATGTTCAAGGAATTCATTTTTTTCTTCAAGAAAGGAAACGATACGAAAAATATCTTTATTTATGCTATAGCTTTATTACGCAGTTGAATTGGATGCATGGCCGAATTTGAAAAGAACTTGACAGCTAGAGAATGAAGAAAATAAAAGATACATGGAATATTGGTATCATGGCGAATCTGATCATTTCTGAACCATGGGGCATCTAGTATCATCTGTAAGCATTTGTTTTGTATTCGTTGTAGTCTCAGTTAGATTTGGAAGTATGACTCCACACTAGCGAGGCATAAGTAATTATGGGACGTATCACCACCTGATAAAGTAATAGTTTATTTCTTGTATTTAGTTTGATACGACGGTTAATCATGGGGTAAAGTTGAGCGATTGCTTTGGATACTTCATCTAATCATATCCCAAGATATTTAGTTTCTGTTTGTCATAGGATTTTAGTATTAAAGAGTTAGATATCTCCTTTGGGGGATGGTAGCTTTCTGGTGAAGAGTATGGCTGTGCTTTTTTCAGGATTTCCTTGAAGCCTCCACTCAGAGAACCATTTTTTCAGCGTGGCAATGCTGTCTTGTAATTATCTAGTTACCGAGTAAGGATCTAGAGATCTTGTTAATAGTGATATTGCTGTCTCGTCTGCGTATATAGAGATGCCAATTACAAATATAGAGCTGCTGTGATGATCGTCATAGGATTTTGTGGGATATCCACCATGTACAGCGAGAACAAAACTGAGCCAGCAATGAGCCTTGTGGAACTCCAGGTAAAATATTACGTTTGGTAGAGATATTTTTCTGATCTTCACCTGCATTGTTCTATCACTAAGGTATGATTTAATTAGACGTATTAAATTTATTAGTATATTTGCTTTGATGAGTTTTTAAAGAAGACCTTGGTGTCAGATTTCGTCAAAAGTCTTTGCAATGTCCAGGAATAGAGCACCAGTGTGCTGTTTCCAGTTGTATCCTGTAGTAATATATTCAACAAGTCGATGGATTTGCTGAGCTGTACTGTGGCCTCGTCGGAAACCAAACTGTTCATTTGTAATGATGTTTAATTTATGTGCTGATTTTTGCAGTCTGAATAGGATGATTCTTGTGTTCAAGTATTCTAATAGGTGATCAAACAAAATACAATTTTTTTTTATCTATGTTCTTAAATTAATAGAGAAAAATATTTTTTTAAAAAATAATTACAAATAAAACTTTTATTTTAGCTTTAGGTGCAACAAATCTAGATTACAGGCGGTTTATTTTCCACTGTTGATTTACCTATCCGAAACACAATCCATCTATGCAAATTATCCCAGTTGACATTCCCGTCATTTATTGATTAATTGTTGTCAAATTTTACTAATTTCATAAATAGAGTTATATGCACAGTGGTCAGAAAGTCCTATTATTCCTATATCAAAGTGGTAAATTGTGTTCAATTACTCGTGATTATTTTCGTTTGAAAAAATATCACATTTCGTGACCGATAATTCCGAGAGAGTTTTCCCGGTTACAATTAGAACACATAACAAAAGATTTTCATTTATTATTTTCACGTAGAGATAACGAAACTTTGTGGGCCACCATGTAGAATAAATTTCGTTTTATAGTTTCAAAATATAGCCCAATTTATTTCTATATTCTAAGTTGAAAAGAAAGAGAGTTTTTTCATGAGTAGCTTTCAATATAACTTCTATTTCACAGGTATGAACTCCGCGAAGATAGGAAAAGAGAAGCTGCTCGCAACAGTGGCCAAATTGACAGCATCAAGAGGGATATTATTCGCACGTTGCGCGGCAACCAAGTATGGGCTGCCTGTAACCAACAGCCACCGCATATCTATAGCCCGAACTATCCCGACATTCCCAGTCCTGTGACGACAGGCATTCTTTCTCCTCAAGAAATAGACACACTCAAAAGAGACATTGTGAATACAATTCAAGAAGAATTTCGAATGCTCGCTAGGGACCTACAGCCGACAAGGTCGCCACATCACGTCCCCACAGTGCCTACAGTGAACTCTGAACTCTATCAAACTCATCTTTATACACAACTATAGTGATAAAAGATTAAAACGTAGGTAAAATGGAAACGTTTAGTTTTCTCTCGGCTATGCAGTTCATCAGTGGATATTACAGTTTCCACTGCTTCTTTGCTGTTCGTAAGAACTAGCGTAAACACTGAACTCTTCCCGGAAAAGTTCGGGAAGATGAGTGTATCTCAATAGATGAAGAAAGGAGGCGTTTATATATATATATATATATATATATAACGCGGTGTACTTGAACGATGAGAAAACCGGACCATCAAGCTTTCATTGACGAGTAACGTAAGTAGAAGAGCCAATGAACAATCATCAAATGCCATAAATTATGGCCAAAGTAGACTAATTCCAAAGTATAGCTTTGCTGTTATACTGTCTTGTTCAACAATGACAAAAAAAATCGTTTGTTTGTCAGAATATGTCGATATTTTAACGATTCTGCTTTAGGGTTAGAAGACGAACACAGAAACAAAACAAACAAAAACATATTCCTTGGATTCGATCATTACGTTGTGATACTAAAAAAGAGGATGTTAGGTGTATAATGTACATGTATGTAGAAATACAAGCCTCGTCTTCCATTAGCCATATAAAATAGTTGATTACAGCAGCAGCAGCAGATAGGTATTTAAGCTTTTTGTGAGTTGAAGAGAGATATTTGGCTTCCATTGTATGGTACGATTATTAAAAATGAACAAGAAACAGCATTTTTGCCTCAAATAATTTCACGTATTAAGATAAAATATTACATATTTCAAATAATTTCACCTGTTAATATAAAATATTACATATTTCAAATAGTAATTATTAAGCAAAATGAATCTGCAATTTTCAAATACGAGTTTATCATATAAAACTTATACTAAAATTTAAAAGGTATATTAGAATATTTACAAAGCAAAAACTTTATATTAAACTTTTTAAAAAATATATTAAATAATCCTAAGAAATTATATATTTTATTTAGTTTATTTTGATATTATACTTAAATAAGTTAATAATAATAAGTTTATTTTAGAAGCAGAAAGTCCGGACATTATATACTACTGAAACTATTAGCGTGATACAGTGAATTGATTTGCAAACAAACTACTAACATTCTATCAGAAATCTTCTACGAGTATTATAGGCTACACTAAAATAACTTTTCTTTACGTTAGTGAAAGATTTCTCGCAGGGGCAAAGAGGATCAAAGTTACGCTAATCGTTTCTCATCTAATTGTCGTTATCCTAGCGTGCCAGATTCCATTTCTGATTTTTATGTGACTTTGCAGCTGCATTGATTTCTGTGTGTTTTGCTAACATGTTTAAAGTGTTTGGTGTGAGCTGAATTAATAAAAGAAAAAAAGTGGGCAAAGACAGGGAATAAGTGAAATAGAAAGTGACATTTTTTCCTTTGAGGAAAAGTAATTTATCAAAGCATCTGCCACACATTTCACGTATGAGAAACTCAAAACCTCCTATCTTTGTATCTCAATTCTCTGACTTTCTTTCATGTAGTGAGATATCGCCAAGTTTGTTTTACAGCTCTAAACGAAACGTCAACACCACATTGAAAATACTTTTGTGGTTGCTGCGCAAATGACATAAAAGAAATCTAGCAATAGAATTAAAAAAAAACGAAATACTAAATGAAATGATTTTGAAGGACTCAGAATATTCCTAAATATCTCATATTAAATATGAAAAATATTCATAAAAGTAAAGATAATTATCGATTTATATAAAAAAGTTAAGGATTTATAAAATGTTTAATAATTTAAAATTATTATAAATATAAATGAAAAAATATATTTTATATTTGTCTTTTAATTTAATTCACCTTTATTTTGTCTTAGATTAATTAATAATATTAATGTTATGAAAAAACGGATATTTTATTTAGAATATTTTATCCAGAATATATTTAGGTTAAATAAAGTACATAAACAACAATGATAGAATGAAAAATTCTTAATATGTTGCAGTTAAAAATTAAATTTGATACTTGTAAATATAATGTTTTTGAAAAATTTAAAGGTAAATAACTTCTACTGAATTCGATTGGCTATTTATATATTATCTGATTTAGAATTTAAGCCTATATATAAGTTGAGATAATGAATAAGGACTAAATTTTTTTTATTAAATTTTACATTGTATTATTAATTAAAAGTCATAAAATTAGCATTCGTTTATAAGAAAGAAAATGTCTATATTTCAGATCTTATTATATTTTCCTCACTTCTTATCACATTGATTTATTCAAAGGGTAAGAAGCTCACTCTGGTGGGTTTGCTATTCTACAAAGACCGTCTTTCCACTAGCTATCGATATTTTCCCTGATCGTGACTCGATGGATACACATAAAATCTCTCAAAAATAATACGCAGTTCCTAGCTGTCATCCATACCCAACAAGGTGTCGTAAGCTAGCTACTATTATTGATATATCGTATTGACCAGGAAGGATTGCGGCCCATAGTAATTTGTCATACAGAAACACCATCCATGTGCTCGCTCGAACATGCCTGACACACACACACAAGATTTATAAGTTTAAAAATGAGAGAAAAGTATAGAATAAGGATTAAAAGTTTTATAGTAAATGGAAAACTTGTATTTTATTTTACTTTTTAAAAATTTGACCAGTGAAATAAAACTTACTTAATACACCCATTGTTAAATAAAATAGAATTACTATTAGAGAAAGTAAGAAATCAGCGAAAAATCAAGTGACAATCCGGGAATTCCACTGAGATGGACCAGACGTGCAACTTTTTTAAGGTCCCCATTTCGAGACATGGTAGTTTTACAGAGGGCATGCTGCTGCGTTTGTTCCATCATTGAGAACAAATGCAAACGTTCTGGATTTAGAACTGAACAAATGCAGTCCAAATGTCTCATTTTATTTTATTTTATATTTTAAATCGTAATGATAATGATACCAACAAACCTTCTTCCCCTCAGTGCTAATTTGAATTTCTAACGAAGGAAAAAAAGTCTAAATATTTGATTTGGAGAATAAAGAGATTTCGGACAGAAAAACAGCACTACTATTTTGCTTTGCCGTGATCAAGATTAGATTCCAAACTAATTATCTTATTAGTGGATGGCGACTCATCTTATCTTCGTGAATAGGTTGTTTCATCCACGTTATATTTTCATCTCTTTTGGTGTTTATATGAACGCTCCCAACCTTTAATACCATGAACAGACTATACTCAATATTTCGACTTAAAAAACAATGTTTGAGTCTGCATAGTGTGTTTCTCTTTCAATGCAAATTTAACATAACCAAGTACAGTGTTTTGTCACTTTGAAGTAGAAAACTTCATGACAAGGCATGCTGCGAGGTTTGCCATTTTTGTACGTTGCGTTTTTAAGGTAAGTTACATCTAAACAAGTTATAGACTAGTGTATTTAGCTAAGAAGGAATACACATATATTAATTATTTTTTATGGGTTTTAGCTATTGTTTCCTTCAAGATTACAATTATCGAAAATTTCTTCTTCCCTTCAGGTATTACGCTTAGTGGCCTGTTAAGGAGCTATCTTTAGCCCTTCTAAATCATACCCGTCCCGAGGATAAGGTAGCTAGCCCTATGCCTCCCGGCGTGTCCTATGTCTGTAAGTGCGTGTGTTCACGGGGCCGATTTGCCTGCTTGCGGGAGGAAAAACCCCAGATAAACTGGGGAGAAAAACCCTGCAGTCCACGCCCAAGACCGGCTAACTTGGCTTTTTCTGAGAAAAATCCTTAAATTCCTCACGTCGACGACGGGAATCGTACCCAGGACACTCCTTACCCAGGCATATGATTGCGAAGCACACAGCCACTCGGCTAACCGCAACTATCGAAAACTTAAAAACATTATTATTATTATTATTATTATTATTATTATTATTATTATTATTATTATTATTATTATTATTATTATTATTATTATTATTATATTTACTTGTAAGATTTGGAAAACCTGAATTACAGAAAGTTTAAAATTCCACATAATTAACTATTATATTAAAATTAATTGACTTTATTAAAACTCTGAAGAAATTAGTAATAGATGTAGTTCTCTATATGATTTATAGAAACAATTTCTCTCGCTATATTATGACACTCTCATATATTGCAGTTGTTTAAATAAATATATGATTCATAAAGAAAATTTATCTCCAAATTATAATAGTTATTTAAATAAATATCAGTCATAATACATAAAATAAATAAATAGGATGAATAAGTTTATAGTTCTACAGTAAACGCACTCTGAATGGGGACAAAAAATACTGTGGCTAAGAGAACGTGTACACTTAAGGGTAGCTCCTTTTACATATAATATTGATATCGCACAACAAATGAATTTATAGGTGAAACAATGCACATACAACATTGCATTTGCTACAATGAAGAGAGCAAACTAAGTTAATAAACTCCAAATAACAAACAAACCAGATATATGACGAAGGCGGTGGATTTTGTAAACTCCTATAAAATAATATAAATTAGTTCTGACAATCATCTGAAGCATTATACAAGAGCAAAATAATGCTTATTAAAGTAGAAGACTTCTTATACATATAAGAAGACATAACCTGGTAGTTAATGGCTGTGTGGATGACAACACAAATAGTTAAATTGAATAATCTTCAAATGAATAGTATTATTCTTTATAATGTAACGAGCACTGCCAGTTGTACTTTAAGCACCTTTTGAAATGAAACAGCAATTGTCTACTTTGGCTATTAAATCTTTATTTAAATCCTACGCAAAGTTATACGTGAGTTGAGAATTAGGTATCATTGATGTGTGCTGAAAACTGGTAGGCTTGAGTATTATCATCAGAATAGAGCAGTTTCAAAAAATACGATATTTGTTTTAAAGAATTGAATGCATGAAATAAATAAATAAATAAAACCATTCATTAATATAGTTTACGAGACATTTTATACTAGATAATATATATTTACACTGTACAGTAAATGTTTCTTGTGGTGTTTTAGTAAATGTTTCTTGTGATGGTTGCATTCCTTTTACTAATTCATCCATTTCCCTAAATGTTGACCGGAAGTTGCCATTCTGATCACCCATGCATATTTATGTGAAATACATATTAGTTAGACTGTAATGTTATGAAATATAATGACATAAATTAAAATTTCCTGTGTCCGCATTCAATAAAAAAAACAGTATGTATTATATCTACAAATACAGATGCAAGTTTAACACAAAAATAATAAAAGATGCATTAATTCAAGTTATGTTTATCTATTATCTATGTCAGGTAACTGTATAACCATCCTGTTTATATGACAGGCTGTTAAAATCAGAATGAGATTGCACATTTCTTTTTTTTTCTCCTTCTTTAGTAGTTTATGCCCAGGAAAACATTTTATTATTCGCCATATAATATAAAATGTTGATTATGAACGAACAACAAATATTTGAGAAAACGAATGTGTTTCTTTTCTTGCTCCATAAACAACGACGCTTTTGTGTGTGTGCGTGTGTGTGGAGACTGAGAATGTTGGATAATAAGTTAATGGGCATTATTGTTTTAATAAGGTTGATTCAACGGTTTTCTGTCAGAGAGAGCACTGTTTCTGTTAATTTAATTCTAATCACTATGATGGAATTTTATAATTGCTTTTCAAAAGATGAAAGGCTGAAAATAATATTTAAATTAAATATTTAACTTAAATATATAATCTACATTAAAAAACTAAATGTTAAATTTTTCTGCGAAAGAATTATATTCTGAATAACATAAGAATTTTATATTACACCTTTTAATTTTATAAATATATCCTTTATAACAAACACTAGGCTCAAATTTCGATGATGCATTCTCATAATGTAAATCTTAAACTCTTCCCGATAAATATAAATATAAATATTAATATGTTGGTATATGTAAATATATAAATATAAATATAAATAAAGCAGAAGTTGATACAAAATTCTTCTTTACAGCAACAGAAATTTTCATTCTCTAACTTAGCCTGAGATTCGCGTGATTTATGAAATTTTCTTAAATTGTTAGTCAACATTCAACGATAAGAGTAATGTATATATTACGTTTGATTTCAGGAAGCTTATGCATGTTAAAAAGATTCTTAAAAGCAATTAATTTATGAATTCCGTCTGAGATTGCCAATTATAAAACTAAATAAAATTAAAAGAAGAAAGTGCATGTAAAATTAGGTACAATAAAATGAATTGCATACGTTTAGCTTAAAAAAAGTTGTTATAGTAGTTAATGACTTTTCACATATAACCGATTTACTATTTACTTCTAGTCATGAACTTTTTCGAAACAGCTGAAGTTTTCCTTAGTCATCAACACACCAAAATTCAAATAATCGGGCTATATAAAGAAAATAATTCATTGTGAAAAGGAATGTAAGGTTATGATACTATATTTTTCTATGCGACTGTTATATATGCCTGCGTTTTCCATCTTATCCCTGTTTTCTTGTTTGCCTGAAAGAAAAATAACTATGACGTAATAGTATTTTGTTAGATAAAATACATCTTGTATAAATTTGGTCAATAAATAAAATTCTGTGATCGGACATTCTTATCTGAGATATATATGCTTGTATATATGTATGTGAAAACTAAAGTAGTTGATATATATGCAAATATATGTTACGTGAAAAATAAAAAGATATTGTTATTTCAGTGCAATAAAAATATTGAAAGGAAATGTATATAGATATATTTGAACACCTATAATCGGAAACAATAGACAAGAAATATATTTGATTATAAGAGAATAAGACAAACAATTGAAAGGATAAGTCGTATATATATATATTATAATATATAAATTCAACACGTATTTATTATATTATTTATTATATTATATATAATATAATATAATATAATATAATATAATATAATAATATAATATAATATAATATAATATAATAAATACGTGATCAATGACTGTGTTGCCAATTGACTCAAGGTGCTATTGTAAAGAGATCACAATTTATTTTTCAGCAGATTACTCATGTATTATTATTATTATTATTATTATTATTATTACTATTATTGATGCTTCGATTATATTAACTTCGAAGTTAAATGGAAAATGTCCAGACTCCTGTAGAAAAGTCAAAATATATGCTACCAAGTCTTTCGATGTGTGATTCATTGTAATAAATAGGTACTGATTAGTTTGCATAGCTACTATAATTGTATTTTAGTTAATGAGATATCATCCCAATGTTCTAAGATATAAATAGATTTTTTGCAAAGCATATTTTGTTAGTGCCTGGTGCTTAATCTCTAAACAATATATTTTGTTTATAAGAGTGAAAGAAAGTATGTGACGATGTCAATCCAAAATAATAATAAGATAAAATAAAATAAAATAAAATGTAAATAGGTTAATTCGAATAACGAATGAGCGTTTCATTTTCTTGTTTGATTCTGTACAAAGCTTTCATATTTTTATAGTTTTTAGAAATGATTAGGATATATTAATAAATTAGTTTGATTAACATTTTTTTAGATTAATAAAGAATAAAGTAATACGTTGTAGAGGAAAAACGAGAAACATGTCCAGCAGTTATTTTTCTTTTGTACTATATTTTTTGCATATAGATAAAAATTGCAAATCTTATTTCCAATAAAGAAATAATATTAGTTATTAATTTAAATAAGTATTTCTCTATTAATTTTTATAATTTTTAACCAGTGAATCATTTTATTGATACTACTACTATTACTTAAATTGTCGAAAGATATTAATGATTTAGAGGACAGTGTAAAGATAAGGTGTTATTGAGCTATTAAAGCTCTGATCATAGCAAGAGGGTAACAGCAATAGCCAAGCCTCAGTTAGAACTTCATTGGCTACAGCAATGCCATCCGTTACCCTCCAAGGTCTCTTGGAGGGTAACGGATGGCATTGCTGTAGCCAATGAAGGCCTAACTGAGGCTCGGCTATTGCTGTTACCCTCTTGCCATGATCAGAGCTTTAATAGCTCAATGACACCTTATCCCTACACTGTCCTCTACAGATTAATGATTTAACGAACGAAAATATTTTATTTTAATAAAATATTTATAATAGTATAAAATAAAATTATATATAATATAGAAATAAATTTTTCAAATAATTTGAAAAGTTTCTATTTTTTTTCCAAGATGTTAATTTAAAATGTCAATAATAAGGATAATAATGTAGTTTTAAATTAAACCTTTTGATTATTATCATGACTTTTATGGTATTGCCATGAAAATTCTGCAAAGTAGTTTATTTATTGTTATATGACAAGTCAGCGAAATAGTTGTTTATTTATTGTTATATTTATTTAATTAAGTCATTAATTTTAATTAAATTGTTATTTAATTCATTAGTTCATTCATTCATGTCGATTCATTAGATAAAATGTTTGAAATCCCTAACACATTTAATGCTATAGATGGGCTAAGGGTTAGAAAATCTGAAAATCTTCAAGATTAAAATATTACATGAACAATATGCAGGTGGAGTGTGTAAATTACTGATATTTCAAAGAAAAATCTTAATATTTCAATGTTGGTATTATTCTAGGCTTTCGATTTATCGTTCGATGAATGCTATTTGAAATAAATAAATGACATGACATAAAATAAAATAATAATAATTATTTTTTTAAAATAAAAATTTGCATTTTTTAAAGGAACAAAAATATTATTTCTTCAGAAAATTATCCCTTATAAATAAGATTAGTCCCTCAGAAATTAATTGTAACCACACTGTTTGCTTTATATAAGCAGAGAATGAAGAATGAAGTCAGAATTTAACAATTTAACCTTAATAGTTTAAGTATAATTCTACCAATATGCCATTTGTTTCAAGAAAGTGCAATATTTTGTTGAAGCTAGGTGGCGTGATATGCTATATTTTTTCCAAGCATCAAGCCTAAGCTATTATTAGCTAAAGACCTTTGTGTATGATTATCATGAAAACATAATAATAATAATAATAATAATAATAACTATTATTATTATTATTATTTTATTTTATTTTTTCGAGATGTTAAATTAAAATGTCATTAATAAGGATAATAATGTAGTTTTAAAATACACCTTTTAATTATTAGCATGACTTTTATATATAATTATTATGGCATTAACTAATTGAATTCCGGGTTGGTATTTAGATTTATTAGCGGAAGTATCCAATACCCTTGGAGGGTAATGGATGGCAATGCTGTAGCTAATGAAGTTCTAACTGAGGCTCGGCTATTGCTGTTACTCTCCTGCCATGATCAGAGCTTTAATAGCTCAATAACACCTTATCCCTACACTGTCCTCTACAGATAACGGGGAAGATGAAAAGCATTCTTGCTTCGCCCCTTTAAGCCAGTCCTTATAAGGACTAATTGAATTCCATTTAATTAGTAGAAATATTGAAATAAGAAAGAAAAAAAAAGAACCCAGTACCTTTCAACTTATATTTCATCGAAAATATCAAAGTAGGGAGGAAAAAAAAAAAAAAAAAAAAAAAAAAAAAGTGCAACATTTAAATTAGCTTTAGAAAATGTGTCTTAGCATTACTGCATTATCAAATAGTTTACCTAAATAGCTTAAAAAAATTAAAATTAAATAAAACTTTTTTCTTTGAATTTTTCAACATCACCGACTTTCTTCTTATGAATATTGCATAAAACAAAAAAAAATATTGTAGTATTTATGAAATGTGTTTATTTATATTACAATACTCATGCCGTTTCCGTTCATCGTACTAATTTGATATATTATTATTGCTTTACATAGGACTATGTTATACGTGAAACAAATCAAAATTGAAAGTGTTGTATCAAATGGAGGAAAGAAAAATCAAAATTTATGTGTAATATAATAGCTACTTTTGTTAAAAAAAAAAAAAAAAAAAAGGAATTGTGACTTTGTCTATTAAAAATGATATATTCAGAATGCTGCCAATGTATATATTACTGTGGTGGTTCTTGGAAAGAAACAAGCAAGAGTATTTTATGAAAATATAACATTATCTAAAGCAATAATCCATGTACTGCACCAATACCTGACAGTGGGGTAACTACCTTAATTCTTGAACCGAATATGTTCTTGGTCCATTTTTCATGCTTATAACATATATATTTTGAACTTAAGAAGAACAGAAATTTCAACTAAATGCGTAAGATTTTTAATTTTATTCAAAATTAAACGTAAATGTATTTATTTAAATTTAAATAAGAAATATTTTATATCTAAAATATTTATTTCATTTATATATACTTATTTTTCGAGATGATCTAAATCATAAACACACACGAAACGAAATAACCAGAATCATAATAATGCATTTATGATAACCTAATTTTTCACTGTCATACGATATATATTATCTTTACTCACGAAACCAATTTTCTGACTAAATACTCAGTTTTTATTATGTTTAAGAGAGTTTATTTAAAAAAATAAATTAATTAATCATCACTGTTTTATAATAAGCATTTAAATTTCCGGTTTCATTAAATTGCATGTATAGTTAATTGCGATGCTAAATAATTTAACTTAAGATGGTAAAAATTTTGAATAATAAGCAAAAGAAATAAAAAGAAAATCTAAATATTTGTAGATATATTTTAAAATCCGTGACACATCTTTTAAGATAACTTTTATTGAAAAATGTTAAGTAAAATTCTTATCATTTACAAATACATTTTAATATTTTTGTAAATGATAACACCTTTTAAATTATTTATTTTTTTCTTATAAATAAAAGTAATAAAATCAATTGTCTAGTTTGGGAAATAAGATCCAGAAGATAATGGATGTCAATGCTGTAACCAATGAAGTTTTAACTGAGGCTCGGCTATTGCTGTTACCCCGCCAAGACCAGAGCTTATGGCTCAATAACAACCAATCCCTACATTTTCTTCTACAGATAAAGAGGAATATTCTTACTTCACCCATCTAATTAAAAAAAAAATTGTCTAGTTTATCAAAGCCTCTATTCTATCGTATAGAGAGTACTCTACAAGACCAGTCATGATTTTGGTCACTCATCTCCGGATTCTCATATCACCTCACCAAACTCAATCTTTTAAATCTGGCCCAATAGTCTACATGGTTACTACATTAACTATATAAAAATTAATTACTTAATTTTGACCTGTTTAACTGTTTTTATGATGCTACAATAAAATCAGAAGACATGCATCACAGCAGACTCTGCTTGAGTATTATGTAACAGCAGACTATACATAATATTTTTCGAGAAATAAACTACGTTTATATTGAAAAATAAATATCATACAGTAGGTTTTATTATGCATATATAATAAAAATAAATATGCACATTCGTTTTCAGCAATAAAATATAAGGGTATGTAACTTGTTACGTATAATATAGACGCACGCACACAAAAACTGTCATCGAACATCCGGAAGTATTATTTTAAGTACGAACTGCCTAATTTCACATCGATTCAATATGCAAACATGAGTCTCCATTCATACCCATAAGTATGCTCTAACATTTTTGCAATTAGTGCATACATGACATTGCCAAATACGTGTACATCGAGTTTGTATTTCTATTATCAGATATATGAAGTGCAACGAACCAAAACGTTTTGGTTTTTAAACGTGAACCGTATGACATACTGTATAATGTTCCTATTAGAAAACTGAACCTTGAATAATTCATTCTCTATTCAAGGGGGGGGGGAGTAATGCACTTTGGTATAGGTTATTAAGTTATTTCAGGGTAAGTGTGTTTTACTTTCAAAAAATTATAAATAAATAAAAATCGATAGTACCCTACTCTCAGATAAGGGTGAAAAACGTGTTAGAAAGCTACAGGATATCTGTTAGCTTACTTGACCAAGTGCCAAATAATGTGTGAATAAATAGAATACTGTTTGTAATCTATATGAATAAAATGATAGTGCTAAATGCTTATTTGTTTCTTTATTTATTATACACAACACTTAAATTAACATATTTTAAATATCAAGTTTTTTTTTATTGAAAAATTGGCTTTGTAATCACAATGGATGAAAGACAATTGTTTATTGATTCATGTTGGATTTGTCGTTCCTGTTTGAATTTCTAAGCTGAGAGTGTTTGAATGTCGTATCTAAGAAACGAATTATTTGTGTTAATCTTAATTTAATGAGCCATATTTTAATAAGCATGAGTTATTTAAATTGAAATTACTTTGATAGTAATTTACTCTTAATGTATCTCTTTGCAAAATTTTATTTCATAATCCTGTCTTATGGTTAACTGTTTCGTATCCAAAGTTTCTCACATCGTATGGAGCTTAAGTAGTCTCATCAGCACAATTTTTGCAGGACATAAATTGAAAGCGTTTACTTCACGGTACTTGCTTGAGATAGTGTTCTGATACTATGTAAAAAAATAAATAAATAAATAAAATGTAAATAAAAAAAATTGAATTGAATTGCACTAAGAGTTTGAGCCATCTTTGTAACTAGTTGCCTCGACACATTTTTGGAGTAGTATGCTAAAGAAACTCGTGATTAAATGTATACGGCTCCCAATGCAAGCATTGCTTAGCTTCTCTTATTTTAAGAGAATGAATTTTTATTCATCCCTAAAAGCAAAGCACATATTTCTAAGTTTTTTCAAGTTTCCCGATGACGAATCGCTGACACATGAAAACGTTTTAAGGATAGTTTTTGTAAGGATAGAAAGCTGAAATTTTGTATTGAGATAACTTTCACTGTAAGAAGGAAAATTGGAAAATGTGATTTTTTAGTTTAATTATGTTTCTTTCCCACACATACACAGCTTTAAATTAAGCAAGGACCATGAGCTACCTTTGATAAATTTATATTAGTCGCTTTTGCTTGGATAAGTCAAGGAAAATGTGAATAGGCTCCGACTTTCCACCTCCTAAACAAAGTCCCAAAAGGAAAAAATATACTAAAATCGTTAAATAGAAGAAAGGGAAGAAAACCCCGTGATTTTATTTTGAGAGAATTCTAAGCAGATGTTTCACAGAACCATTTGATTGTCTGTTATTGAACTACCAACCACTAAATGCTTTACGATAAAAACACGTGCGACTCTTGGATGCTAGGATGCTCTCCTCCTATTCCTCTAGCCTAAGGTACCGACTCCGCTTGAGTTTTGCCTCTTCCAGATGTTTATTAGATTTAACCTTAGAGCCACCGGTACTATAAGGAACTACAGAGCGAACCTATTTTTCTCTTTTTACCTATTTTTCACTTTATCTCCGACAGATGCTCAACAGCAGAAATCTTCTACGAGATACGAGATGCTGAAGACCACTGCAGGCACAGGGCAATCTCTCTCTCTCTCTGTGTGTGTGTGTGTGTGTGTGTGTGTGTGTGTGTGTGTGTGTGTGTGTGTGTGTGTGTGTGTGTGTGTGTGTGTGTGTGTGTGTGTGTGTTCGCGTGCGTGCGTGCTCATCACTAGAAACTTGGTTGTAGTAAAATAAAAAGTCTAGAACCGAATGTTCTAGCAACAGCAGTTTACATTTTTCTCTTAGATCGAGGTCTAAAAAGGAAATGACAAACTAGCGAAATAATAAAAATTAATATAATCTTTTTGATAAAAAAAAATGACGAAATTATTGCAGACAATAATAAAAAAGCGCGTTTCATAATCTCATTCTTATATAGTGGAGTCATTTATTATTACAACATCTAAACCGGATGCTATCAATGGCACTGCAGACTTAATTTCAGTTTGCTTATTTTTGCTGCTAAAATGTTCCATTTGAAATGACAATTTCTAACAGTGATTCCAAATAAAAAATTCGATTAAATTCTATCAGACCAGGGAGGATTTATTGTTATCACTTCAAATCGTTTGTAGGAAAACATAATTATTGTGAAAAGGGAATGCAAATCTTCATTAGCCTGTATGGAACTTATGACTGGTTTAAAAATCAGTCTATTAAAACGTGGGAGTCTGACTGAATATGCATCGGTTTAGCAGTTGCAGTTTCATATAATTAATTAATACAATATAGTCTGAAATTCACGAGTGAAAATTTTTAGTGTTATTTCAGTGATTATTGTGAAAACTCTCATGACGTCTTGGATAAATTTATGCATTTTAAAGAGCTTTATCGAATGGGGGAACATCGAGTGTATTTTAAAAATTATAGCGCGTATAAGAAATAATATACTATGTAAGCATATTGTTGGATTTACATCAGAAAATGCTTCTTTTAATTACGGTAAATACAAATCTGTTCAGCTATTATTAAAAGACGAGATTCCGGGATTTTACTGACTGGTCCGTAGTCAAAATATACTTCGCATTTCGTAGATGAAATAAACATTTAAAATTTAAGAATCGTTTTAAAAAAAGAGAGGGGGATGAGGACAGCTTTTGTTTTCTGCATGATATTGTTTTTTTATTCAAAATAAAATGCAAACTTTCGAAAGACGTTTAAAGTTTATAGAAAGATAATATATATCAAACATCCAATTGCATGGCATTACGGTCGACTTTTTCCAAAAACGGTAATAAATAAGGAAAAATGACAAACATTACGGATAAAAAGGTTTTGAATATGGCAGGAAATATCGAGAAAGAAGGGTTTTACTTGAGTCTGATTGATTTCTAGGACATTTTCTTATTTAAAATGGTACGACTTTTGATTTTTAAAAAAATATATCTTGTTTAGAGGTCAGAATGCCTGCTGAAAGAATAATTTTGGCGATTTATGCTTAACAGTCTTATTAACAAACATATATTATAAACTGCAGGCGTATATTATAAAGATTTTGGTATTCTTTGATTATACAACAAAAAATAAAAAATCCAATATTTTCTTAATAAAAACAATCTTTATTTTTAATTTTTTTTATTTAACATAACAATAATAATAAATAAATAAACTTTGATAATGAAGAAACTGGTCTCTTTAATTCTATCAACACAACTCACTTCACTACAACACAATACAACATCAATACACTAATGCTTCATGAAGAGGATACTTGTCGACGCATGAACATTGCATCGCATTCGCATTACTAGCCGAGATGTGCGGTCACAAATACATTTGAGTCCTTTGAACAGACATATAGATGGCTCAGCGGGGAAAATTCCTAGCGTTCTAATAGTTTCAAACCGCTCAGAAGGCGAGGCAGGGTGAGCTCTGAGACAATAATACCAATGGGCTGTGATTAGTTATTGTGTCAACCAATCCAATTAAACGTTGTCATTTGTCACGAGTAGTTTTTGTTTTCTGATTTTTCATCTGTTTTGCGCGAGCGAAGTGTGAACTGACATGGTAGGCAAGTTTAATGTATAATATAGAAAAATTTTTAATATATAATTTTCCATGAATTTATAACTTTTTCCCCCATATTTATAATGGGAAATAGTGTTGACGATCTAATGAATGATTTCCAGTTTTCTGCAATCATACAAAATAGGCTTTTGCCTATTTTGTATGATTGTAGTCGAAGGAGGTAAGCTTCGTTCTCCTCTTCAAAATTGACTATTATACTTACACTTTAAATAATTCAATATACCAATCAAACATTCTCCTTCATGACTGTTTTCTAATATATCTTAAAACAAACACATTGTCCCCCACTCTACGCAGATTTGGCTACAATTAATTGATAAAGAGTGCCTCCGTCACTCAATCAGCATAGACGAAGCTCTTTGGTCTGAAAGACCTGGGTTCGCTCCCCGTCCATGACGTGAGGAACCTTTATCTGGTCTCTTTAGAATAAAGGTGAGTTAGCTGGTTCATACGGAGGTAGAGGGTTTTTTTTCACCAGGATCCTGGGGTCTTTCGTCCCTCAGAACAGACAAACCAACGCCGTGAACACACGCATGTACAGTCATAAAAATATATCTACAGCAATCCCTCGATTAGTGCGCCTAATGCGTTCTTTAAAACAGGCGCATTAATCGAAAACGCACTAATCGAGTATAATAACCTATGGGAAAAAGTATAATTCGTTCCCCAAATTTCTTTTTTTAACCTTGATTTTTTTTATAAAAGAATTAGGGTATGTCTAAGGGCCTAGTTAAAGGAAAACCATGAAGTTGAAAGACAATGAAACATATTCAGAATATAAATTTTATTATTCTACTTCTTAACAAAGAATTCAGTTAACTACTTTGGCGGGCATTTTATTTCTTTTTTTCATACAACCGATGGTATGGCGATATTGCTTCTTCTACTCTTCTGCAAATTTTACTGCTTCTCTCTTCATCATCGAATCTTTTTCACACATCCACCTTTTTGCTCACTAATTCTTTTACTCATGATTAAAGCTTGGGAAAATACTTTAAAATAAAAAAGTAAGGAAAACACACTCATATAACATTACAAAGGAGGCACGAATACGACCATCAAAGCGCTATGTAATTATAGTGCGCCCACACTTTTGTACATACAGCTTCGCTTGTCTTGGTGCCAAGAATAGTCGATTCATGCTGAAGGGGAGAAAGAAAGAAATGAAGGACGTACGTATCGGTCGCCAACACGCGAAATCACCTGCTTTATAGATAAATTTTTTCACCTGTTATACAAGCAAAAAAGTTACCACTTTAAAAACATTTTATTTCTTTGAAATTTGTTCCCAAGCCGTTTCTAAATGGCTTTAGAAACGGCTTGGGAACAAGAGAGGCCCTTTTCTGTTCTCAGATCTTATTTCAAAAATGTATTGACCAAAACAAGGTAATATTCATTTGCTTCATCGACTTCGAGAAAGCATTTGACAAAGTCCAACATGCTAAAATGATTGTACTATTAAAAAGAATTGGATTAGATGGTAAAGACATCAGGATCATTGAAAACTTATATTGGAACCAAAAGATATCTGTTCAAGTTGATGACATTATTACAGACTCCATTAACATCAAACGAGGAGTAAGGCAAGGATGTGTGCTGTCACCTCTTCTTTTTAAGATCTACTCAGAAGCCATATTTCAAAAAGTCTTGGAAGGAAGAAAAGAAGCGATTAGTGTAAATGGTGAAATCATCAGTAACATCCTATATGCCGATGATACAGCTCTTCTGGCTGACAATATTCAGGATCTTCAAAATCTTTTGGAACTAATAAATGCAGAGAGTGAAAAAATGGGATTAAAAATAAATATCACCAAAACTAAATTCATGGTCATAAGTAAGAAACCAATTCTTAATTTAGCACTTTCTTTAAATAGGAAACAAATAGAAAGAGTGGCAAAGTTTAAATATCTCGGATGCTGGTTAAATGAAGATTGCAATCCAGAAATGGAAATAAAAGTTAGAATTGAAATGGCAAGAAAAAATTTTCTCTTGATGAAATCAACACTGTGTAACCGCAGTTTAAACTTAGAGCTTAGAGTACGCATGGTTAAATGCTATGTATGGTCTGTACTGCTGTACGGTGCAGAAATTTGGACCTTGAAGACAACATCAATAAAAATATTTGAATCCTTTGAGATGTGGTTATACAGACGAATGTTAAAAATCCCATGGACAGCAAAAACGTCCAATCAGGAAGTACTGGAACAAATGGGGAAATCACGTGAACTTTTAGATACCATAAAAAGAAGGAAAACTGCATATCTTGGTCGCCTACTTCGTAATGAAAAATATAAGATACTTCAATTGATTATAAAAGGGAAGATAAATGGAAGAAGAGGACAAGGAAGATGAAGAAAATCTTGGCTGGCAGATATCAGACAGTGGACTGGTATGAACTCTGAGAGACTGCTCAGAATAGCTGAGAATCGCTCAAAATTTGCCAAGGTGGTCGCCAACCTCCGATAGGAAATGGCACTCAAAGAAGAAGAAGATCATAAAAGAAGTTAATTTTCCGACGTGTAATAATAAACAACTCATCCCAGAAGGCGGATTGATTACCCTATTATCGGAATGGATTCGACATGCGCAGAAGTGTCGAAGGGTCTCGAATCTGTGGGCGTACTATAGCAGACGACATAAATATTCGCGGTAAAATTTGGAACATAGCCTACATAGTGTACATGAAAGTAGTGTAGTAGGCCATTAAAATAATTTTGTAAAATGTTTTAAATCGGTAACTAAATTATTTCATTCTAGCGAGTGATTTTTTAAAATAGTGGGCCATAAAAAATGTACAGATAGAAAATTTTTAAAATCTGTAACATTTATTTTTAAGATGTATATAGACGCACTAATCGAATTTGGGTATCGAAATAAATGACGCACTAATCGAAAACGCAGTAATCAGGGGCGCACTAATCGAGGGATTGCTGTATACTTAATTCCTCATTAGGGGGGGATCCCAACGAATACGAATAAATTAGTAAATTGATAAATTAAAGTATTCAAAGTTATCCTACAATTAATTCATTGAACCAATTAAGATGTCGTTGATGCGCTATGCGCACTTAAAACTTTCATACATCGATCAAAATGCAATCACACCGCCAACTTGACGTGAATTTTGTAGCGCAGGTTGCACAAGCCACACGACAGCACATCCAATCAAAATGGGCAAGCGACGGCACTAGATTTTATACATATGCATACTACTATATACTATATATACAGTACTTTCATTCAATAATATGTAATTATATTTGCGTAAATTAAAATTAGTTTAATTTTTAATCACTGGCCGAATGACGTAGTTTTATAAAAAAATTCAAACAATTGAAAGAGAGAATTAAAACTAATGCAAAATAAAAATTTCCCGTGTTTGTTGGCTATTATATACCTAAAATAAATTTCAATCCTCGGTATTAAATGAATATGACGTAATGTATAAATTTACATGATTTATTAATAAAAATATCATTTTTTCTCTGAAATAAGTATGCAAAATATACAGGGTAGCCATAAAATAACTTTCCCTATTTGGAGGCATCTGTAGCTAAAACCAATAAGCAGAATGTAACCAAATTTTATATTGAGACTGTTGAAGGCATGGAGAGATGATTTCCGCGAAAAAAAAATAAAACAAAAGTACCAAAAGTCGCCGATAGGGGAAATTTTGGCGCTGGCGGAGCCGAAAACAAGCGGATAATTACATTAAAGGCAGATAAAATGGAATAATAATATTTCGACTGTGTAAGCGACAGCCGCGTCACTCATTCCAGCTGGATATGTGGCGCGTTACAATAATAATAAGAATAAGAACAATTAAACTAAAACAACAGTTTGCGAGAGACACAGAAATTAATGTAGTGATTGAACGCACAGGAAATAATGTTTCATTCATCAGAATCAGGGTCCCCTGGACCACATACACGATTTTCAATGTGCTGACCTTTCTTGTGTACAACAAATTGCATCCGGTGTGCGACATTACAGCTGAGCGTAAGGAGTCGGATTGATTGTGGAGTGATGTCCGGGGATCGAGGCGGCCATGCCGTCGGATTAAACTGACTGATATCCCTCTCATTACTGAAATGCTAGCGTAAAAGGCGCTGTACTGAACGTTTAATGTGTGGCCGTTCTCCATCCTGCATAAAAATTATGGAGTACAAACATTCTTTGCTGCAGTGCAGGAATGACAAAATTTTCCAGCATTCGTTGATAAATCTCTCCAGTAATCGAGCAGGTTACAGGACCTGTAGGGGTTATACGCACAAAAAAGTATGGTCCTATTATGAAATCAGCTGTGAAGCCACACCATACGGTTACTTTTGGAGAATGCAGTGCTACTTACTGGATCGCTTGGGATGTTCAGATGCCCAAATTCTGCAATTGTGAATGTTGACCGACCCATTCAGATAAAAATGAGCCTCATCATCCCACAATATTCTCCAAGGCCAATCATTGTCGACCTCCATTCGGGCAAGAAACGTTAACGCGAAGGTCATGCGCTTATCATAATCTGCGGTAGTTAGTGCTTGCACACGGCCGAACTTATACGGATAGAAGTGAAGCATTTGCCATAAGATTTTCCAGACTGCATCATAAGCCATATCAAGTTTGCGAGCTATGGCACGAGCTCTTGGACCGGTACTGGTCCCGTGTCGTCGAACACCGCAGTAGCAACGTCTGTTACTGTCTCTTCTTGCACTGCTTTCCGTCCTCTGCCAGGTCTAACTCCTAGTGATCCAGTTTCTTCAAACTTCTTAATCATAGCTCTCAGTGATACAGCTGACATGGGACCTGTACGCAGGTTATAAAGTCTTCTAAATTCCCGAAGGGTCGCTACGGCATTGCACTGTTTAAGGTAAAACAACTTAACAAGTAAAGCATGCTGAAGCACAATAGGACGCATATTGAGCACAATTCGTCAGTCATTCGAATAACTGTCCTGAACGTTCCCAATCCCTTTTTAAGTGGAATTGGTGGCACTGCTGTCACGTACGCACAGTAATATTTGCATAATCCTTTTTACTTGTGTTTACTGCAAATATTTGACTGCTCTCGGCTCCGCCAGCTCCAAAATTTCCCCTGTCGGCGACTTTTAGTACTAAATTTTTTTTTAGCGGAATTCATCTCCACAAGCCTTCCAAAGTCTCAATATAAAATGTGGTCTCATTCCGTGTATTAGTTTTAGCTGCAGATACGTCTAAAGAGGGAAAGTTAATTTATGACCACCCTGTATTTATTTGTAATCTTTTAAATAAAATTTTAAAAAATTGAACATTTTTCCTAAAATTTAAAAATATATAAAATATACCTTTAAAGTTTTTATATTCAAATTATATAATAAGGAAATTTTATGAGGATAAGAAAACCATGGAGAGATCTTATATGATCTAACAGGATAACAGATGGCAATGCTGTAGCCAATGAAGTTTTAACTGAAGCTTGGCTATTGTCGTTACCCAGCCATGACTAGAGCTTTGAGCTCAATAACAACCCATCCACACATTTTCTTCAATCAGATGAAGGGATAAAGAGTCAAGAGTCACTGCTAATCACCGACAAATATTTGCGGATGATTAGAAGGTTATTAATGCGGACTTCTTATGGAGGTTATACACTATATAAAAAATCTCACGTATACACAATATACTGAATATTGATCCCATAATGGTTACGTTAAAAAATGTAAAAATAAATACAAATTAAAAAATACATATAAAATTCAACTCCTCCCCCCACTTCGATTCCTTATTAATTAAACGTTTATTTTGATAACTTATTTGGTAAATTAATATTTACCAAATGCGTTGTCTTATCACTAGCAGGATGTATTAAATAATTCTATAGTTACTGAAAGCATGCATCAGTACTTTTGAAATATTATATGAAGGCTTTTTGTATACTGGTTCTATAACAGTTTTAGAATTCTGCTTTTGCCAGGTGTACGAACTACTTTAAACCATACTTTCATTATCAAGGACTGGATTTCAGAAATACTTCAAGGCCATCTGTAACTGAATTTGGGGTGTTGGGTGGGTAACTGTGCTACAGTGCTATATTAAATTCTTCCAGACTCCATCAAATTCACAAATACGATTCCTTAGAATGAGATTCCACAGGGTGTGAATTAGAAACTTTTATTTAATATCGTGTTGGACCTCATTGTCCGAATTACAGCACACATGCGGTTCAGTATGGATTCCACAAGGTGTTGGACTGCATCTACATCTATAGCATACTAGACGGTCACCAGGCAGTCGTTCATCTGGCTCAGATTTGACGGGAAAGGATTTTGCTCCTGGATCTGTTTTTCTAACATGCTCACATTATCAATGGGATTCAGATCCGGGCTTTATGGTGGCAAGGGAAGATGGTGGAAGTCGCTGCCATATCCGTTACACTACTGTTGAACAATTCTTACGCGATTAACAGTAACGTTGTCGTTCATGAAACAACAATCATCTGCTGGATAAAAAGGCAACATTGCAGGATGCACTTGATGGGCAACAATGTTCAAAGATTCGTTAGAGGACACTCGATATTCCAACAATATCATGGAACTCGTTCCATAAAAACAGAGCATGTCCCACACCATGACTCCTCCTCCAGAAACTTGAGCTTCGCTTACAAGGCAAGCTGGGCTCATTGTTTCTTGGGACTCCAGCCATATTCTCTTCCCACCATCGCTATAGAACAAGGTGTACTGTGACGTGTCCAGTCACAGTGTTCCTGACATCACCGTAGACGAACTTTCCGATTCTTCGCAGAAATCAGAGGTTTCCGTATAGGTATGCGACTTCCAATATCGATCCGCTTCAATTGCTTGCGCATGGTTCGTTGAGATATGGGTCTGGAAGGGCCTTCATTAAATGCTTCGGTCAACTGTTGTGCACAGGAAGTTCTTTTTGTCCGTACAAGCCTTCCCAGACGATAGCGATCTCTTTCTTGACAGACTATCTTAGGGCCATAAGTACGCCTCTGAGACATGCAATCTGAGTTAATTTTCTAATGATTAAACACTCACGATATCTCACCTTTTGAGAAACGAGTGTGCTATTTTCAAAATCGTGGATCCAGCCAGACGGACACCCACAATAAGCCCTTTACCGAACTCCAAAAGATCCTTTGTTTTTCCTATTGTGATCAGCACTAATGACGATTACTGAACAGCAGCATTTTTAAATAGTTGCCTAGAATATGTGATGATGCATGTGACCAAACTATTTTACATATATGCTGCATAAGTGACGTTTATATACATCTGCATAAAAATTTCTAATTCATTCGGCGGTATTATATCTGTTGGTTTGTGGGTGTTCTTATGGCTAGTTTATATGATTATGAGATGAAAAAACTGAGTTTCCGGGAGGAAATACGCTGAATCCTAATAATGAGACCTTCTATGATACGACTGCGTGGAATTCTAAGAGATTAAACTTTCGAATGTCTGTTAACGATTAGGCAGTAGTGATGACTACCTAATCAACAATCATGAGTAAATACTGGTAATATAGGGAGTTAACTGTAGAGCATGAAAAATCAGCAATCAGAATTAGTTTTAATAAATAAATCATCTTAATGAAATTAAAAATAAGTTATTGGTAAAAAGATAAATCGTGAAGAAAAGATATTTAAAAAAAATTGAATGCATGGTTTATAAATGGATCAATTGGTTTAAGAGATGAAGAAGGGTATTTGAACTAAAAAGAAGGTGAAAGGAATGCTAAATCCCATCATGTGGAGCAGTTTTATCACGTTATGCAAAACATATTTATGATGTCACATTGTAGAGCGTCATGTTATATTGGTCCGAAACATGTGTTCATAAAAAGAAATTACCTTTCTGACAATAGACTTCTGACATAGATCAACTAGACTAAAAATTAAAAAAAAAAAAGATAATCTGAAAGCTGATCACATGCAGTCTAATCATCCAAACCGTGAGATAACCATCCTTGGATATTTTAACATTATAATTGACGCTTCTTCCCCCGCCGCCTTCTCCAATTTCCTGCTGGCAATCGAACTTTCCGCTCACCTGCCAAGACTGTTGGGTAAAACTTCTATGATTCCACCTCTCTCTCTCTCTCTCTCTCTCCCTCAGAAACCTCCGTAATACTATCTAAAGATGGGGCAGATTTGACATCATTCTTTTCCTCTAACTCTTGTTTAGATGACAAAGTCAGTTCTTCCTACTATTCCACTGACCAACCATAGTATGCCTCCTCTAATCTTTCATCAGAAGGATATCAGTCATATGGCTTAGATGTTATTCCTGCAGTTGTGCTAAGTGAATGTCACAGCTTGAAGTTGTGACATTCATAGCATCTTTCCTACAGCATGAGAGTAAGCTATTATCAAACCTATTCTTAAAAGGAAGGGGGTGAAAGTCAGCAATAAAGCTATCGTCCTCTTTCCCCAATCTCAATACTCTAAAAAGTGATGGATAGGAATCAACAACCATCTTCTTCTTCACTACTTGAAGAACCATCACTTAATACATCGTTGCTAACCGTAACCACTCTTTAGACACAGGCCATGGAATGATTATTAGAAACTCAAATGGTCGCTGTTGTGGTCGAGTCTAGCATCGCTACTTTCTTTCAAAGTTGTCATCTTTTTGGTCTTTGTCCTACCCTTCTTGATTGGCCAGCCAGCTTCCTCACTAGGCGTTTACTGCTTATCATGGTGGATTTCTCATCCGATTTTTGCTATGACTGCCATAGTAGAGTATCCCGAGATTCAGCGCTTTCCCCCTGAGATCTTTTTCTTCTTCCTTTATTTTAATAGTCTAGCGTCCAATCTTCTTCACAGTTTTGCTGATGATAGCATCCCTTATTCCTCTTCATTGGTTACAAAACCTTACAAGGCTCAGATGACTCAAGCTTTAAAAACTTGTATGGCCAACGCCTTAAACAAAGAGCTAGCCATTCTAAGGTTAAGTAAAGATAATTTAGTGACTTTTGATACTACCAAAACACCATCATGTCTTATTTTCCACAAGAAAGACAATGCCTCACTCTAGATCATCAATAACATTTTGCTTATTAACCAAAATCATTTCTCACTTCTTAGGTTGACTTTCACATCTAACGTAACTGCTTAAATATGTCATGCCCATATCCTCCTCATCTTTCAAAAAGCTTAGCATTCTTTTTTGCTTTAATATTACTTCTCTTTTCTTTTTAACTCAACACGTTATAAAGTCCAAATCCATGCTAATTTAGAATAGTGTTCTCATATCTGAGGTGGGGATGGGTGGTGCATCACTCCCTTTCTCAAGAATGCTTGATTGTGTCCAGGAAAGAAGATCATCTATTAAGGTTTCGTTTAATAGATGAACCTGTCTTTCTGATACCTTCCAATTGCTTTCTCCCAGTGGCGATTTCTTTCTGCGTTGTCTTTTCTATAGGTATTTTAACGGACGCTGCTTACCTGAACTGGTTACTTTCACCATTCCTTCATGTTCCCCAAATCATCTAATGTGGTGATAATTAACAGTTTGAATTAGTGTGGCGGTCGATTTTCCTAAGGTACCCAACGAAGTTCCTGGAAAAAATAATGAAACTTAATTGCCAGCGCCACAGATAACTTAACTAAGGAACCTGCTGAAGAAAAAGATATCAAGAAAACACTACCTCTCCTTGGAAATTAAAATCAAAATTGTAACAGTATTTTATTCAATAGGTGTCGCATTTGGAAAGTCATTCATTAAACAGGGATTTTTCTTTAAAGTTACTTTTTATTTACAAATTAATACTTTTCCTTTTTCTCTTTTATTTGTATATGCAAAGTATGAACAAAGCAAATTGTCATTAAGTTTGAACTAAAAGGATTTTTTAAATTTAAAATACAGTACTTTAAAATCTGCGTCAAGTGTACAGTTGAGTATCCTTGTAATAAAGTTACTCTGAACGTAGTTTTAATTTTAGAACAGTTATGCATTGCATTAATTGAGTAAAAGCTCATTATTTCATATTTTATGTAAAGAGCATTCATATTTATATTATAATTCTTTGTTTCTCTTCTATTCCTGACATCTGTGTTTATCATTTTTATTATATAAACCATCCTCAAAATTACGTTATTTAAATAGGAACGAATCTGCCATATATTATATATATATATTTCCGTTCTCTTATTTCAGCATTTTCTCGTTGCTGGGTTTAATTATCGAGACACTTGCAGAATTATTAATTGGAGCTAGGATATTTAGAAGTCCTTCCAGCTCTAAGATGAAACTATTGAGTGGCACAAAGGTTAAGCAAACTCTAGAGAACTAGTTTCTGTCAGGTACTTAAATAAATTGCTTAAAATCCGACCACTAATTTCGTTTGGCTCAAGTTCCTTTGAATTGTTAATGTTCCTTATTATTTGACTTTTCTATTACAATACGTATAATTTGAAATGACTGAATAGATAAATTGGCAAGAGAGACTCGTGTCTGATATGACTCGCGGTTCGTTTTGAACTCCTCAATATTTTCTTGTAAGTTTAACAACTGCTTTAATAATTAGACAATGCTAACATAGTTTAGAAGCAAAATTTGTAGCAAATAAATTCTTTTTTAATCACTTAAAATATACAAACTCATTGTCCTTATCATATGCACAGTTCTTTTTGAAATAATATTATGCAGTAATACTGTTTAAAGTTCTGATTAAAATATATCAACACATACAATTGGTACATTAATTCACCAGAGGTTCAGAAAACTATGTTAATGTTGCAATAAAATTCTTTCGTATAAATTACATGAATCATTTTAGTGCATCAACAGCACTTACGTTTGCATATTTTCTTCCAGAATTTCGGTAAAAAATTTGTGAAATCTCTCATTATGAAAGAACAACCAAACATTTATGAATCAGTAACCAAGAATAAATGAAGCTAAACTAATAAAAGGCATTTATAGGCAAACAACCGACTTTGCAGTGATTTGTGGAAAAACCCTACCACATTTCTATCACACTTGTTAATTGACATTACTTGATAACTAGTTATAAAGAGTATTTAAATGAAGGAGATATTAAATCCCACATTATTTCAAAGCCGAGTAACAAACTCAGAGATCGGAATCAAAGAGTTTCATGCCGAATATAGTAAACTATAAAAGTTTCGGCGGATTGTAGCCTAGATTGTAGAACTCTTTGATTCCGGTCTTTGAGTTTCTTACTCGGCTTTGAAATAATGTGGAATTTAATATCCCCTTAATTTAAATAATGTTACATCGCCGAAGTGAAGCCTATTGGCTCTTTTATTTGAGTCATGTTATAAAGTGTTTCTTCGCATCAGAAAACTCAGCATAATAGGCCTAATTTCTTTGAACTTTCTTCTAACGTAGTCTAACGATTATGCTAATTTTGTAACAAAATCGTCAGAGTGAAGATGAGAACTCTTTAGCATCACATGCCTTAACATGATATGCTAAAGAGTTCCAAATATACGTGGTGGCAATATGTTGTTCATAATATGCTGTTTTGATTTACATTTCTTCCTGGCCAGCTTGGAATGCAATAAACAATAAACCATAGAAAACATTCCAGCAAAGATATAATTCAGTCTGAAGACAAAAGCATCAGCAAAATATTTTTAACTAATTTTGTAATCATTACAGGGTAGGTACGAAATTGAAGACTTGCTAATTATTTGTTCTTTCGATTTGAACCTAGAAGAAAGTTGCACACGTTGAGTGGCTGCGATCAGTCACCCTGAGCGTAGCACACGAGCAGTACAAAATGGCGCCTATTATCCATGCACATACGAGGTAAATTTTGATTGAATTAAATTCATACCGTCTGAAAAACGTGTATGGAGATGATACTGTCTGAAAATCACATCTACCATGCTTTGGGACAAAGATGAGAATTTGCTTTTTTATTTTTTTGTAGAGAGCACTAACAGCCCATCAACGCTATACAAACTAGATTGAAACCGTCCAGTGATGGCAACTTTTGGCACAGGATCAAAGAAGAAGAAAACCAACAACAATAACAATAACAGAAAATACCATTTTGAAAGCATTTACTCGCTATTTTAGACTGCTCGTTACTTCATTAACTGTATTCATCTTTTCATTTCAACTAACTGCACGCCATGTTCTGTTAAATTCCTCTGCGAAATTAAAATGATCCTTGGCTTAGAACCACTACTGTGACTCTTGTAAAATAATGGTATTATTATCAGCACTACATTACGCAGCTAGAAAAATTCAACCTTGCTTATTGGACGCCCGAAGTATCTTAAAAAAAAAAACAAGTTTTGTCTTTAAAGGAGAGTTCCCTTATTATTTAGACTGGTAATCTATGATATAATCTATTATCATAGACTGGGAATCTATGATACATTAGTTCCCTACTCATGGAACTAATGTATCATAGATTCCCAGTCTTGTGCATTTTAATGATGATACGATATTCTTTTTATCTATAAGCTTCAAGAGGAATCTCGTGTTGAGACTATTAGAAATTATTCAAAATTTAAATATTCTTAAAGACTGTCTTCCAGCAGTTGATCGTTTTCATAATCAACTCAGAAACAGAAATTCCATCGTTAAAAGTCTTTCATTCCCCTAAAACGTGCATTGCAAGACAACAGCTTTAAAAACACTATGAGTAAAAATTATATATGAATTACCAGGAAACATCTGTCAAGCATTAAATCAGCAGGTGTTGTAAGCATGTCTTCTCTGCTTCTCCTTATAATGCCTTTCAGTTTAACAAATCTCAACAGAACGAGATATGAAAATGCCAATAGTGAGAAGAACTTATGATGAATTACGCTAGTAAATATTTCCAATCGATTCTTTTGCTTGTCGACTTTTTTTTATTGTTTCTACGTTCTAGTCTTCAACTGTCTAAACAGTCAAGTAGTGATAGCTCCAGGAAAACTAAGTGTGACAAGGTCAGAATCGTATATTTTTCAAGTGTTTTCAAAATAAAAATAGATTTTACAGGATTGCAGAAACCGCTTATATTCACTGTTTACTATTTGTATGATTTAGATTCTTTGGTGAAGCGGTAACAGTTATCGATTTCAGCAGTTCCTCCTTATGCTGTGATTTAAGATTGGAAGCTGCATAAATAAACAAAACGCTGACAAGTTAGAAGTTGAAAAATTATGACTAGCACGAAAAAGATAAACTGGAAGTTAAATGTGAGTTGTCTTTAACTAAAAGCCCTTGTAAATCTCTGAAGGATGCCATACTGTCATGTAGTGGATTTTATTTAAGCAAAGAATAAAAAACGTGGACATTATGAATATTTAAAAGCCTACTTATGACCATACTGTAAGGGCACAATGCTATCGTAAAAAAAAAAAGCTAAAATATCGAAATAAATTCTTGTTTTTGTCATTGCTAAACAATAATATTCTCTTCTGTGAGTATTTACTCCACATATTAAGAAGACAATTCAAAGGCTAAGATAGGTAATAAATCAAAACAAATATCATACATTAATTTCCATAAAAACAAATTTATTTAATTTAAAGTAACGATGAAAATACAATGATGATGATAATAATAATTTCATTATACGAAGTAAATCAAATGAAAACCCAGCTGTATTATTATTATTATTATTATTATTATTATTATTATTATTATTATTATTATTATTATTATTATTATTATTATTATTAAAAAAGTAAAATCTTCCAGTATGCAGACGACACGGCCATAGTATCCATTCACAACAATGCAAATATCGCTTACAAAAATATGCAACACGACATCAATCAAAACTGGTTAACCGAAAACGGCATATATATAAACCCTGGAAAAACAAAGCTAATGATATCAAAAACCCCCAAACCCTGCCCATAGAAACTAAATATCTCACTATCAAACATTCATCCTCCTATACACAAAGTGCAGAACCTAAAATCACAACCATCACACAGGTGAAAACAACACGCTATCTTGGACTTCACTTCGATGCTGATCAAAGTTGGAATAGCCATACAAACTACCTACATACCAAGCTTAGGATAATAGCAAGCAAACTATACAGATTAAAAGACATTGCCCCAACCCACATAAAAATACTAATCTATAAAGCATTATGTGAAAACATTTTAAGATATGCAATCACATCATATGCATTCTGCACAGACTACAGACTTAACAGGCTACAATGGTTGCAAGATAAAATGATAAAACTGATATTCTGGGAACAACCCACTCTTATGCAGGAAGCATGGAGAAAACACAAAATATTTAAGGTGAAACACTTACGCCACTACACAGTCATGTTAAAACACTACTACAGCCCAACATATAGAGTAACCAGAACAACAAACTACATAACATATAAGTACAACAATCACTACGGCGAAGCCACCCGAAACTTCTACGTACCTGACATGATAAACAAACTGGCGTTCGACAACAGAAACAGGCACTATATAAATATTATAGCGAGAATGAAAATTAGAGCAATTCCTGTCTCTCTCTCCCCCACCACACACACACACACACACACACACACACACATACACACACCTATGACAACCCCCCTCTCAAAAACTATCACTACAAGAACACAAAGAAACAAACACACCACATCTAAATCCAACCCTATTTGCACAAAAATAATAAAAAAAATAAAATAAATAAAAAAAAAAAAAAAGTTAAACTGTAATCGTAAAGTCGAAAAAAAGTTGTAAAGTCGAAGTCTTTCAAGCACGTACCAACAAACAGTAAAATCAACACCTGGCTTGTGACCAGTATAGGAACACAACCATGAAACCACTACCCTCTGTCATCTATTATCTTCCTCAGATAAGCTCTGCTGAGCTTCGAGGAAGAAAATTACTAACTTGCAAGAATCTGTTATACACACTTGTAATGCGTTATAAATATTATATATATAATTACTACAGCAACTATGTATGCAATTCATCTGAGACAAAAAAAAAAAAAAAAAAATGATAATAATAAATAAATGAATAAAATAAATAAATTATTATTATTATTATTATTATTATTATTATTATTATTATTATTATTATTATTATTATTATTATTATTATTATTATTGTTATTATTATTATTATTATTATTATTATGCATATTCTAAAATCAAAAATTATGTATAATCCTTATAGTATAATCCTTATAATTCTTATAATCCTTAAATTATTACTTTTATTAAAAAAAAAAAAATTATTATAATTTAAAAATATTAATAACTCGCCAGTATCTGTTATTCACAATTGCAATGTATTATAAATATTATGTATATATATATATATATACGTGTATATAAAACTATTGTTGTATCTATGTATATAATTTATCTGAGACAATAAAATGTTTAAAAAAAAAAATTATTATTATTATTTTAATCTTGAAATGTAAGGCAAAATGTACAAGCTTCTAGTGTTTTCAACATAGTTCTATTTCTTTTCCTAGAGGTCTTTAAATCGGTGTTCATGAGATTATTAATGAAACTAGAAATTATTAATTCAGAAATTATAAATTCGGAAAAAGTCAGGTATGCACAGCTCTTTAACTTTATTATCATTTGAAAATGCCCTCCTTTTTTTAGAGAATCCAAAGAGAATGGTAATGACTTGAGTTAGGTCTAGAGTGTGCATTGTGGCATCATGAACTTGAAGAAATATCTTTTGCAAAAATCCTCTAGTTTTCTATGAACATCGAATATCAAATTCTCTTATGGATTTTTCTACCCACACACTTTTCTTTGTCTTATACGCGTCTTAACATACTGCGCTAATATTATTCTGTAAAACTCAGGTGATTCGATCCCTTCTGATCACAAAAGTCTAATAAGAGCATATTATTCACTTGAGGACCGATCGAAAACAGCTGCCATGTTTAGTTCTCGATTGTATGAGACGCAGTAAACAGAGGCAACAGGGGAGAGATGTTTACACTTGTTAATCTACATAAGAAATATAATATTCTGAAAGTTTTCTGACCTGCTGAATTATTCTTAGATGTAAATTTCGTTTTCTTTTTGATCTCCCCTCATAAAATAGAAATGTTTATAATTGTTTCTTTTTCTATTTTTCCGTCCCACTTGTGAAAAATTAAATAAATTTGCAAATATATAACAGTTCATAAACATTTATTAGTCTAATTACTGAAATGCTTAAATACTATAATCCCCTTTTTTTTAGGGTTAAAGAAATGTGAAGCATGGTTTGGTAAAAAAAAAAATACTAACTTATGATAATAAAATAAGTGTAATACCAGAAGAAATACAGTCACAGAATAAATTTTAAAATGAGTTAGTGAGCCTTATGTAGTGTTAGGAGTTTTTTTTCCCTTTCCTTGTAGAAATTCTGGATTTTGATCCCGTTAAACAGGCGCTCCAGCTATGAAACACATGCAGTTAATAGGGAATATATGTAATATACTATTTTCCTGGATTAGTTGCATTGCTTGTAATCTTACCAGCATAACCCAATCCTCTTCTCAAATTTCTAGTCCACAAACGGCCCTAATGTGTTACACGTCGTCTGGCAATTGGTCTCCCTCTCTTCGTTAGGATTAATATAAAACTAATGTACCTAATAAAACTAATCTGGAATGTGTGGCTTCCATGGAGTGATGAGTATCTATGCTGTTTAAAGAAATCAAAACTAGCAGTTAAGTATGGCTGAGCTCTACTGAAAATAAGAGAGAGAGAGAGAGAGAGAGAGAGAGACTATTTCGGGGATGATTTCCTAGTCGATAAATGTCCACACGGAACATCTCTAGATCAAGCATAAAACAATTTCGTCGCATTTTAACAAATCAGCGATCTGTTCTGTATTTAAAAGAAAAAAAAATGATGAAGTTGAATGTTATTCTTACAGACTTACAAACACTATAACCGTTGTTAATCTAAGAAAAGGGAAATAGAAAAATTTACTATTTATTTATTTAGTTAGTTAGTTACTGTATCTTAATGTGCTGTAAAAGAAAATAAATCATTACGAAATATTGACCGTTTGTTCAGCATTGAAGATATCACACCATTGTAAAAACACCGTATTTCATCCATGTATACTGTTCTCGTTTTTAGGTAGCATGGGGAACCATTAATCACTATGAACGTGACAAATGAACGAGTCTTTCAAGCTATTGATTCTTCCATTAGAACAGTTAGTATTGTTAGTTTATAGCTCTTGGTGAAGTGTCTTGCAAAGAACGTGTGACAATGAAGTGTTCAAATAAAAAAAAATCAGAAGCTGGGATTGATTCATTACGTCATGGGATGCATTTGAATGCTTTCTTATGAAAGAGATCGCAGAAATTTAACTGCATACTGGCTATGCATTTGGATTAGCACCAAGGCACTTAGAATATGGGGAAATAGTGCAATCGTATTTTATGAATTGAGTTCTTTGGAGTAAAATTTACAACTTCGAGAGGGAAATCTCAGTCAGCTATAAGGAGCGCATCTTAGTACAGTCAGAAGAATGACATCGCTGGGTTGGAGAGATCAGAGTTTGAATCAAGACGAGGACATAAGGAAGGGCTTTACAGCTGAGTGAGTTCGCCACTCTCTTACGAGGATGGATTTTTTTTTTCTGCCAGAAATTCAGGTTGTTCTCTCAAAACAGATAAATAACAAATAACAGACATCATAGTAAACACGCCTCATATAACGAAGGAATATAACGAAGAAAATTCACCAACTGGCCTCTTGAAACCTTATTTAGCATCCTTCTTCTATTTCTTAAACTGAAATATAACAATTGAAGAATAAACGTTAGAAAGCCTTGGTCTAACAAGAATTCTTAAAGTTCGGAATTTATACTTTTTAATTAAGAAGTATTCCTCGTGTAGACTGCGCTTAGGTAAACCGACGCATAAAATCATTATATTTATAGACAGGAGGATAGTATTCAACAATTACTCTCCCTTAACATTAGCAGAAAAATAAACTGGTATTGTTTGCCATAGTTTCCATGTTAAGAAAAACATTTCTAATTTTCACGTTCACAGAATGATCAAAAAACATTTGGATGACCATAGATTTACAGAATCGGTTGTCCATTTCGATCGTTATGTTTTGCTAAACGCGAGAGTTCTTTGTTAAAAATAGCAGCTGAGCCTCTGGATCGCTACTGCGATCTTTAAGTGCAGTGATGTCATTATCGATTGAGCTAAAGGCTTGTTTGTGGTCGAGCATTCTGTCAGTTTGTAGACCAATGTTTTTCCACGTGTTGATTGGAGTTTTAGAAATTTGCGGAACATGAGTAAATGTAGTCTACTCATATATATCACTTTTATATATAGTCATATATACGCATATATCATTTGTATATCCTCACATATACAGTACTCATATTTATTTTTATATATATTTATATATTACTTATATATCATTTCTAAAGAGCATTAATGTATTAATGTAAAATCATGTATTAATGTACGTAATTTTAACTGGCGAAAGCATATTTCGCCAGCTAAAATTTATAAATCTGAAAGTAAATATTAAAGATGAGGATATTTTTCGCATTTAATTTAGATGGGAATACATTTCTTAATAAATTATTGGATGACTGAAGTGGATTGAAAAAAAGTTCCATGTTTCTCTAAAGCAGTTTCCAGATGATGTAAAAATTAATTTAAAAAATAAATGAAAAAAATACAAAAATATAATAAAAATAAAAACGATCCTTAACCCATTCATGATACTTAAGTATTATTAGTTTACAACCTTCATGGGTGAGTTATAAAAAAAATCACGTTCATAATGGGTACTCTACATATTCACGTTTTAGCATCATGTATTTTGGACAGTCTTTAGAATATATTTCTTCACTTAGAAAACTTGGATTAAATTTTAAATTTTAATTTAAAATATGCTCGGATTATCAAGCTGTTTTTCTTAAGATGAACACTATGGCAAGCAATACCAGTTTATTATTCTATTAAGGGAAAGTAATTGTTGAAAACTATCCTCCTGTCTATAAATATAATGATTTTATGTGTCGGTTTTCCTAACTTTTTTAATAACTAGTGATATTATTACATGAAGCATGGTATCTCAGTTAGTAATGATGGTATCATTTGGAAAGATCTGGGTACGAATTCGGTCTATGACTAGAAGATAACCTTTATTAAGATTATATATATATATATATATACTTTTTCCTCAAAGGAAAAACTCCTTGTTTTGGATTAAACACTTGTCATTTACACTGATATCACCGTTAGTGATATTACTGATATTTATAATACTAGTAATAATCTTTGCCTCATATATATATATATTATAAATATCAGTAATATCACTAACGGTGATATCAGTGTAAAAATGACAAGTGTTTAATCCAAAACAAGGAGTTTTTCCTTTGAGGAAAAAGTACAGGTTGGGTATATTAATGGAAAACAAATAGGGACAGATTCTATTAATGGAAAAAATGAAAATTAATTTGCTTTCGATTGATAGAAATGATTCAATTTTGCACATTTTAATCATTATAATGTACCATTAAGTACATAATTTTCTTACGGACATCGATTTCTTTGTCATCACTAACCGAACTTATGTTTCAATCAATCATCCGAGTTATCATAAGGAATATAACTAGGATTTTCCGTACAAATGTATTTGTAATGTTTCTATATCACGTGCTTTGTTTATTATATTTCCCTTCAGCCCTAATCAACCAAACAAAAATCGATATTAAAAAACAATAATGTGTCTTCTCCTTTACAATCATTGGTACTAATGCATATATAACTAGAGCAATATCAATACACAGATGTAGATGTATAAATATATCGCTAGAAAAATTCTTACTACAAGCATCATTCTCGCAAATGCTACTGCATTTATGAAATATCGCCTTTATTTATTTATTTTTATATTTTGTTACTTCATTTTATAAAAGTAGCTTCAACAACTGGCATGACATTCACTGCACGCCTGTCATTTATGAGAATTTCTTACTACAATACCAAGAGGATCATTAGCTTCAACACAAAGTTATGTTATGTAAACGATGACTTACATTCTTTAGCGAATTATAAAAGCAAATTTTACAAAACATTCGTTTGTTATTTTTTATCTTTTTTTATGTTACTTCGTTGTTTCTTTGTCTTTTTATTTAACGTCATATTTTTGTGTTCTTTCAGTTTGAAGTTTGTATTGATCCATATAGAAGGAAGGAAGGTTAGGAAAAGAATTAGAAAGAATTCGATATTATTTGAACGGTGTTAATTTTGTATTGCCAACATTCCTGATATAAAATAATTCATTCCCAATTTGGGGCTTGATAAAAGTGATTGGTTTTCGATATTAAGTTGATATGTATTCGTAAAATATTTGATTATTTATAACACTATAATAATAATAATAATAAATATTTTATTAAATCACACACATACACACACAGATTGAGTTTTTTTAAAATAATGAACCAAAGCGCAAAATCATGCATTTTTGGAAATATATACAAATACTTTTCATATACAATTATTATTTTCACTCTTCTCTAAGTTGTATATCTCCTGCATGGATTTCAATATAATTCAACAATCTATATCGGAAATCCTCCATTGTTTGTTGACTCTGAAAGATAAATAATAATATTAATAATTAGGTGTAATTCAACAACGCTGGAAACTTTCATATAAAAGTAATGATATGCATAGGAAAAGATCAATATAATGTGAACCCCACCTGAGGTTCACCTTGTTTAACAGTCGACAAAAATCTTACAGTCTTAACAGGAAAATTCACGTACTTTACAAGAACATTTTCCATTAAAAAAGTAAATCTCAGAGTTTTGCCTAAGCCCAAAGACCTCTTAATCAGTCTTCATATTGTGTCGCTTTTCACGAATGTTCCTTTTAATGAAACAGTAGAGTTACTCCGACAAGACTTTTCGGCAGATACTCGTCTGTTCTCTTTTATCATCAATTCGGACGACTTCACTTGCAAGAACAAATTTTACCAGTAGAGAGTGAGTACCATCGCTGATTGCTCTCTTTCTCCTGTCCTCGTGAATTACTTTATGGAGCGGTTTCAACAGCCAATCTCTACCATCCATCCCAGATCCTCAGTATGATATCATTGCAATATGGGGAGGCTCCCTATCTGAACTTCAAGGCGCTTTTCTCACAGAGATCGAGACTGTTTATCCTCGCATACAATTTACTCTCGAAATTGAAAATGATCAACTCATTCCTTTTCTAGACATGCTTATGCTTTGTTAGCAATATGGGAGTTTTGGGATTAAAGAAAACCCACACCGGACTTTCTCTATGTTCAGCGACTAGGCTATTTCAAAATTAATTAATTAATCGAACTAGTCTTTTGTAAACACGGTCAGTAACAGTTACAAAGTTTCTCCATTCTAGTCTTCTCACAAGAAGTTTTCAACCATATAGCCATTTCATATGTCAAAGGTATCTCTGAACAAATCTCCAAATTACTTAAATCCATTGGTCTCAGAGTGACTTTTCTCCCTATTAATGAACTTTAAACGATGCAAATGACCAATTATCCCCTTTGACCTTGGGGGGGGGGGCTATCAACCCCACCCGGGGTTCACACACTTCGGCTGTTCTTCAAGATGAATATCTAGGCTATATTAGATTCCATCAGCCGAAAAAAACATGGATTTGATCAATATGCCATCTCTTCCAAACATAGAATTCTCTGGGAGGGAAAGGGGAAACTTATGTTCTACATATAAGCCATTTTCATATGGAACAGCTGTATAAAGAAAACAGTGAAACCTTGCTGCATCGCTACTTATTAGAATAGATCTGATAGGCTCTGGTTAGTTTCGTTCCCTTTATGAAAAATTATTCTCCTTCACATATCCGTCCCTAGTTCATTTTTATAACATATAAAACGATTATATATATAATTATTTTAGTTAATTTTTATAACAAATATAAAATGTTGTTAGGAGTTTGTTGTCTTACTTCATTCTGTTGTATTTTATTTAATTCTTGATTCGTATTAAAGATACTCGTGCGACAATTTTATGCAGTTAAATTCTAAAGTGAGTGTTCCTTTCTACTGAATTTTATTTAAATATCTAAATTAGTCGAAATAAGCATGTAAATTCATTTCAATAGCGGATTTTTCAATTAGAACGTTGTCAATATTTCTAGTTAATTATAAATCCTATCGCAGTCCTTATATTTATGTATACTGTATAGTAACATATTGAGAAATGCACTGTCGCTTTCGCCTAAAATATTGTTTACTGTCATCTTATTTGTAAATGTACAGTGACTGTCTGACCTTGGCAACATGGGGTCTCTGATAAATAATTCTAAAGAAATATATCATGAAATTGCGGAAGATATTTCCGACCTCAAAGACATTCAGTGTCCAAGGTTCGATTGTCTCATGAAACTTCATCCTGTTGATAAATGAGAACGACAGGAAACCATTCTTTAAACAACGTGACAGAGTGCATGTCTTATTCGATCCGTTTTAAATGGAATTGTAATGCTAAAAATTATAATTTTAAAATTATTGTTGTAGCAAGTGCTAAAACAAGAGTTTTACATTTGTAATCTATAACCAAAGATTACAAATTACAACCCATGACCTTTATAATCAAAGGTCATGGGTTCGAATCCCACTGCGATTATGAATGTTTCTGAAAATATTTTTGGTAATGGATGATTTTCATCATATTTACCAGTAATACGAGTAGTTTTACCCCGTGTGAGAACTATGCATTATAGGTCTGAAGTGGTTTTTGAAAAAGTTGCGTGTTAGGTCTTTAGAGCAAAAGTCTTGAATTACCTAACCTTTACCCTTACAATGGCACAAAAATGCTTTTACAGTTTTGCGACTTTTACTGAGTAAGAATAACATAAATATGTTTAAAATTTTATATTACCCTCATACACGAGAGACTGCAGGTACAGCACCCAAATGCCGCGTACGGCGTGAACAGAATGAAAGAAACCAAAACTTAAAAGATTTTTGTAAATTTTTGCTGGCTTTAAAGGAATGTTGACTAGTGATACTCACATTTTGATAAGCTGTGATTAAAGTGGAACTATCGATGTCATTTCAGTAGAATATCCATTGGAGAAATCTGTAGAAAAGGCTGATATACTTTCTTGTGAGAAAGCGATCTGTGAGCCAAGGTCATAATTTAAACTGCGCTATTCCGGATAGTATTACGGAGTTTTAATAAATGCTCAGTGCATTTCTCCAAATATGAGAACAGTTAATCGAATATTCGACGGGTTTTAGGTTTTCGCATTAGCAGCTGAATTGCTGAAAAGTAATGTCTTGAGGAGGGAAAAATCACCAGTTCGTTGGAGAGTGATTATGTCTTAGGATCTCAGTATTATTAAAAATTAATACAGGCAGAACTGAGGGTTTTTTCGAGTAAACCCCCTCAATTGTGCTCCTCTTGTTCCATTGGCAGCATGCGTCGTAGATTTCGCAATTTGAAATGTTTAGGAAGTGCAAGATTTAGCAGAAAGATCATACAAGAAGAACATGATATGAGAAAATAACAGGTCCCTGGGACAAGTATCCTTGGTAGGAAATCCAAATATTCGCACAACACGCATGAAGGTCCATAGATAAAACAGAACATCCGGTTATAAAGGGTAGGCAGTAGACTACAGAATAGTAACTGAGCAACTCTGTACTGCCGACAAGATCAAATACTTTCAAAATGTCAAGAGCAACTGCCAAAGTTTTCTCGTCCTTTTCTGTGGTACGGATATATATATATATATATATATATATATATATATATATATATATATATATATACTGTATATGTATGTATATATATATATATATATACTGTATATATATAACCATATGCCTGGGGAAGGAGTGTCCCAGGTTCGATTCCCGTTGTAGACTTGAGGAATTTGAGGATCTTCCTCAGGCATAGCCAAGTTAGCCGATCTTGGGCGCGGTCAGTAGGGTTTTTTCCGCCAGTTTATCTGGCGTTTTTCATCCCGCAAACAGACAAACCGGCCCCATGAACATACGCTTCTACAGTCAAGAATATATCCCACCCCCCAGCGGCAGACCAGGCGACGGGTCGGTTGGGAGCAGTACTAACAAGAAGTCGCATCTAAAAGTAACACGCGGATCCTGCATGGGAAGCGGGAATAACGCGTAGTAGAAGAAGAATATATATATATATATATATATATATATATTAAATTCCGTTTCCTCAAGAGAGAGAATCTGCTACCAGACGGAAGAATTCATACTGTATAATGGTTTATAGGAATGGGATATTGTATGGGGGGGGGGGGCAACATGGATTTGTGAAGGGTAAGTTATGCTTCAGTAACTGTCACCCTTTCTATAATAGGGTGAAAGTTGAAGTCGGATAAAGGTAATGGCTACAATGTCATACTGTCGCAAAGGTGTTTGATAGGATGTCACATAGAATCCTGATTCATAAATTACATCAAATGTGTATGGATATGAAGCTGGTGATGTTTATAAGAGATTGGTTGATGGAGAGATACTAGATAGTAGTCTACAAGTATACAGTGTACAGTCCTATAGAAAGCCTGTGACTAGTAGCTGACTGCCGAAGGGCTCAGTACTTGAGTCACTACTATTTAATTTATCAATGATATAAGAAATGACTTGGAGGGAAATATTCAGTTGTTGGCAAATGATTCAAAATTAGGTAGAACAATAGTCGATAAACATGATATTGATATCTTACAGGATGATTTAAATTGACTTTTAGTATGGGAAAAGAAGAATGGATGCCAGTTTAATGTGGCAAAATATAAGGTTATTCATTTTGGAGTGAAAAGATTACTATGATTACTATCTGTGTACCATATTGATATACTCCAGGAACTTGATGAAGCCAGGTATTTGGAGGTGTTGGTGGATATCGAGTTTAAATTCAGAGGGCATATTGCAAAGTGGCTAAAACAGTCCATATGATTATCTCGTTATTGAAGAACACTCTGACATGCAGAGATTCAGAAGGTTGTTATTCCATTTTGGTAAGGCTTCATCTGAAATACTGCGCACAGATTTGGTCGTCTGAATTTCTTAGCGATGTGGTTGAGGTGGAGCGAATTCAGAGAAGAATGACGAAGATGGTGGCAGGACTGTGTGATGCTCCATATGAGGAGAGATTGAAGATTTGTGGGTTACAGAAGCTGATTGATCAGCGGATAATGAAGGATTTGATAGATACATATAAATTGCATGGGGGGGAGGGGTTATAGGATTGATTTGGAGGAAAAATCTCCATATACGAAGAATGTGAGGAAAACTAGAGGCCGTATATGGAAATTGCGTAAGAGTCTGGTTAGGGTCAGTAAGGGAGTGAGAATTAGATTTTGTTGTTTATAAGTAATGGATGAGTGGAATAGATTTCCAGAGTCAGTTGTATGTGTTTTGTCGGTGTATGGTTTCAAGGGAAAATATGACGGATATTGTACAGGTATTGATAATTGTTGATTAATGATAATAATTTTGAAGTGGACCTCCCACGATGAGTCTATGGAATCCATGTACTGTACAGCTTGTATAATAATAATAATAATTTTTTTTTTAAAAAAAAAAAACATTTTATATGTCTCAGTATAAATTACATACAATAATAATATTTACAATATTTACAATAAGGATTATACAGAATTTTTGAATTTAGAATATACATAATAATAATAATAATAATAATAATTATTATTATTTATTTATTTTATTTATTTATTTATTTATTTATTTATTATTTTTTTTAATGTCTCAGATGAATTGCATACATAGTTGCTGTAGTAATTATATGTATATAATATTTATAACGCATTGCAATTGTGTATAACAGATACTTGCAAGTTAATAATTTTCTTCCTCGAAGCTTAGCAGAGCTTATCTGAGGAAGATAATAGAATAATAATAATAATAATACTCTACCGCAGAGATACTTCCGTAGAGCAGTCGGTAAAGCGACATATCTTCTTTTTGTTCCTTGTTTGGCTTTTCAAGCGAAGATGATTTACGAGTCTTAGAAGAGGTGGGATGTTTTCCCCTTTCCCTCTAAGCTCCAACCAAGACCATATGCATGCCAATGACTGAGGTTGGAGTTAACCAGCTATCGTTTGCATGTCCATTGGCCAAACTGTCTAAAATACATTTTCAGATGTACATACATTTGACAGACATAATATGGTTGCTTTTTGGCCTCAGTTGCCTACATATTAATTCTCAACAACTTCATTACTAGAAAATATAATACTAGTATATGGTGTCACCTATGGCCTAAATCAATTTCAAAACGAAGTAGTTATTTCAGTAGCAACAGAGCTTAATAATCTCATTAAAATTGTACTTGGAATTTTCCCATTATAAAGAACCTAAAGACGTTCTAAGAAATAATTATTTTATTGCGGGTATTTTGAATTACATTAGCATTCTTCTATTATATGCAATGTCTCATATACGGGGGGGGGCTAGTAAACACCCAGAACAAAAATTATATGTTTTGATTATTGTCTTATAACCAATGTACAGTCATGTAACAATTCTATGAAATCTACAGCAACAATTCTGACTCTGCAGTTTCAATCCAAATTGAATTTCACCTGAATGGATATAGAAAATTCTTCTTGGATAACTGAACGCGATAGCACCAATATTCTGACATTATGGCAAACTGCCTATAATAATCTCCAACTTCTAAAAATAAAAATGCAGAAAAAGAGTTTTGTCTATGAGTCCCATAAAAATTCTGCATCAAATGTTATTAATAATTTGCAGTTCCAATAGCTTCTTGTAGTATGCCCACTTTAGGTTTTATCCTAATGACTCTCACGGATATCGAAATCCAATAGCCATTGCCTTTTTGTTTTCCTTCCAATGTGGAATATTCCCTAATTTTTTTATCCTGCTATTTTTGGAAGATAAAAATATCCTGCTGTGATACGGAGATAATTTTGTATGAGATCTTGAAATTGATATTCTGAATTCGATCAAAAAACAAAAACAAAAAACACTTAAAACATAATTCTAGTCATTAAAAATAAGTAAGCCAGTTTCTTGAATAACAAAAAAATTATGAACCAAAAAAAAAAAAAAACGCAAGATTGCACGACCTCATAGTTTATAACATCCATTTCCACATAACGCCTCTCCTATGTTTTAATTTAAGTAATAATTTATAACATGGACCTTTGTCCACACATTTGTAAGCGGTAAAATGAGAAAGTGTGCAGTACACATTCAGCACTTAATGAAGAAAACGGCAATCAACTTCTTTGTGATTATGGGTCCCAGTAGTAGAATAAAGTAGTGAACACAAAGAAGGTTATTTTAATTATTTAAGACGCGTAATTGATGACGAGTTAAATCCTAGGGAATTTGTTGTGACAGTATCAGCACTTCATCTTCAGGAAATGGTCAACACGGAATAAAAAATAAAAATAACTCGTTGTTTATATTATTACTGTTAATATTAGGGCTTCAGTGCTGAGATATTTTACATATAATGTGGTTTATCTGAAATTATTTCCTTCGCATGGTGTTATTGACTTTAAATTTATTCTCTAAATTTTCGATCTGGTTCATTATACTGTTGAAAGAATAAGATTATCATTAATATATTACTTGCACTTCGAAAAGCTTTTTTCTTTTCACGTTATATGGTACACGTACGGGAAACCGGAAATGTATCATATAACATGCACATATACTAACCAACACAGACGTGTGTGTGTCTGCTAGACTTTGGATGATTTGGTGTATTGTCGGAATGTGGCGTTACTATCAAGTTCAAAATAACGTACTTCGACAGTTCCTGTAGGAGGTACGTATTTTGAGGAAACAATTTTTATTATATTAGTTTCGTAAAATAATTCCTTTTTTCAGTTTTAGAATAAGTTTCAGATGATAATGAAATATTTCTAATTTTTAATTCTAAAATAAGCATTCAATCCATTTTAGTGCTATATTATCTCCATATTGGTTATAAGGCGGATCCGCGTTTATGTAAACAAACCTTTTATTTGTTTAATAAGGTATTCAAAGAATCGACAACTGCAGGTTGCCCAATTCCTTTTGAGAGCATCCAATGAAGTTAAACGCAAATATGTTTTTGTTTATTTCCAGTAGGAATACATATTAAAATTCCCAATTACCAAACCAACGAAATTATTTCTTTATTTTGTTGCAGATATTTCCAATCTACTTCTTAGTACGTGTCTCGTTTTTGGGAGTTGAGTTTTGGTATTGAAAATTGGTCACTTCATTTAATTAAGTAAGTGGTTCTTCATAAGCTCTACAATTTTCTCAATATTTTCTTTTTCATTACGCTAACTTTTTAGATCACATAACATCATATACATTTATTAAAAATTTTATACAGTCACTAATTTTTTTCTGCGACGTTTATTAAACTTTTCATTTGTAAACTTCATTTTGTTTTGGAATAATTGCAAATCTTATTTAGGATACCTGTGTAGTCCGTAATAATGACTTTATTTAAATTAAGGGGATATTAGATCCTACATTGTTTTAAAACCGAATAAGAAACTCAAAGATTGGAATCAGAGAGTTTCATGCCGAATATAGTAAACTATAAAAGTATCGGCGACTACTAGCGTGAGCTAATGCACGTAGTCCAAGTACGTAGTACATACTCGGGCAACTCGCACCAAAAGTGATAAAGTTCTGATCGCTATTCTTGGTATTTTCCATAATGTAAAACACATTTCCTAGGAAATGTATGCTGTTATTGCATTATGGTGGGAGGTCACTACCCAGACCGGCTTCAGCCTTTATTGAATGTAAAAGTGAAACGCGCTCTAAAAATAAGACGATCCCGAAAGATCGCACAACTCTGCGTTGTTCCACCCAATGACAGGCTCATCCCGTCACCGAGAAGAACTTCTCAGTATTGGCTCCACCCAGTGTCAGGCTCACCCCGCCACCAAGCAGAGCTATAATCTCAGCGGTGGCCCTACTCAGAGACAGGCAAAAACCTGTCCCTAAGCAGAGCCTCACAGAGCCCCACCAGTTTCAGCCTTATGTGTAAGTAAAGCCGGCTCTAAAAATTCGGACGATCCCTAGACCACTCAACAGTGGGCGAAAGACCGTCCATCTCTGTGTTGGCTCTACTCAGTGATGGCCTTCCACCCACCACCACCACCGAGCAGAACCGCTCATATTCCGAAGAAAATCATTCACCGACAAGGCTCCTCACCGGACCGTGCCGGAGAACACCTTCCCCGGAAACTCAAATTGCTCCCTGAAGGCAAAAACCTTAAGAGAGCGAACTCATAATAGCCCCCCCACACAGACACCGGTTTCAGACTTTTTTGAGGCTTCATCAGTGAGTAGCTAGACCAAATTAATACCAAAGTGTATAGCGAAAAGAACTTATATACTCTGCTATACGAGTTGTCAAAAAGGTGCACCCATTAAATTACTTAAATATAAAGAGCCAATAGGCTTCATTTCGGCGATATAAACATTATTTAAATTAAGGGGATATTAAATCCCACATTGTTTTAAAACCGAATAAGAAACTCAAAGATTGGAATCAGAGTTTCATGCTGAATATAGTATAGTAATGGGTGCACCTTTTTGACAATTCGTATAGCAGAGTATATAAGTTCTTTTCGCTATACCCTTTGGTATTAATTTGGTCTAGCTACTCACTGATGAAGCCTCAATAAAGGCTGAAACCGGTCTGGGTAGTGACCTCCCACCATAATGCAAAAACAGCATACATTTCCTAGGAAATATGTTTTACATTATGAAAAATACTAAGAATAGCGATCAGAACTTTACCACCTTTGCCCGAGTTTGTACTACGTACTTGGACTACGTGCATTAGCTCACGCTAGTAGTAGCCGATACTTTTATAGTTTACTATACTATATTCGGCATGAAACTCTCTGATTCCAATCTTTGAGTTTCTTATTCGGTTTTAAAACAATGTGGGATTTAATATCCCCTTAATTTAAATAATGTTCATATCTCCCAAAATGAATGGCTCTTTATATTTATGTAATAATGACGTTTGCATCTAAAGTGCCAGGCTGTCCTAAAAAAAAAAAAAAGAAAAAAAAAAGGGGATCGTTAATACAGGTTTCATTCCAGTTTCTGATAAGTAGAGAAATTTTTTCCTTCGGTCGGTTCCGTGTTGGTCAATCTTTGGAAGGCTTTTTCTCGAGGAAACTCTGGTGTGAAAAACCATGAGTCATTGATAGTTTGGACTCACTATCAATGAACGTTTGAAGGATGAAGTTTACATCCCTTGTTTTCAGAAAGTTAGTTAGTTAGGGCTAAAAAAGCTTTGGAGTAATAAAAGGCTTTGAGGATTTATTTATCCCATTTTCGATTGGTGTGTTAGGTTCAATAGCCTGTTACAGTAAAGTACCTTGGCTCTTTCGAAACCTAATTAATGCGCGAATAATCCTATCTCAACAGGTTTTCAGAGGAAGAACCCTGCTACCTCCATATGAGGCCTGTAACTCACCCTCAGTTGAAAAGCCTTAATAAAGGTTCTCCGTGTTTTAGACGGAATTCGAAACCTGGTCTTAAAAAAAAAAGGGCATTGTGAAAACCGACTGAGCTACGGAGACTGCAGTATGAGTAATTTATTTAGAAAATATTTCTACACAACTCCAAAAATTTTTATCTATATATTTAGATAATGATGCATGATTACCTTAGGACCGATGTAATATGAGCAATCATCAGAGTTCAGGTGGGGAATGGCTCTCACGTTAAGCATGGAATTTCCTGCAAATATCAAAAGGAAGTATTAGCGAAATTCCTCCTATATATATATATATATATATATATATAGGTTTCCATTTCAGAGACCCAGAAGTGCTATTAATTTAAGGCTCTGTGAATGTTTGTAAGTTCATAACTAATCTTTTTAGGCATATTAATGAATTAATTAATTAACATGTATTACATTGAAATTGAATAAAATTGAAGTCAGAAGTCACTATACCAATCAATTAATCAGACAGTAGTGTTCCATGTCTGCCTCAACCGATCAGCGATGCATGACGGTAAATGGAGTAGGTGGCGAAGAACGAACGATATAGGCCAACAGAAGCTTCAACGGTTTGAAAAGACGTAAACTGAGAGTGATGTTAAACGAGGTTCGACTGTAATGTGATCTGGAAGTGAAGAAGGAGCAGAGTATAGTTGTGTGAAGAAAAGATCAGAGATATATCAGCATCAGTTATCTGGTGAAAGTGCGATCAGAGAGTGGAGTGTGTTTTAAACCACTGATTGTCGGTTGTCATATTCATAATTTACTGAATGGCATACTGCGTGCATTAAACGTTCTCTGAAACTGTGAAAATTAACAAAAGCTAATGTTCATCAAAAGTAACATAACAGTTTAAGAAATGATCTGGAAAACCAAAGGAGCTGTTTCTGGTAGAACAGCAGTCCAAAAGCTCTACATTAAATAAATAAATAAAAAGAAACATTCATTCGGAGAGGTAGATTGCTCATTGTTTATTGGCAATCTGTATTTCATTTTAATTCGGTTCAGCAGGACTTTAAAGAAGTGCATTGTCTCAACAACAACAAAAAAAAAAAAAAAAAAAAATTGAAGAAGGAGGTTCCATTATGTTAATTAACTTCTTTATTTGGATGGTGACAAAAAAATAAATTTCCAGATAGTTCTAGTAATTTTTTGGAAAAGCATAATGCAAAATATTTTTCTTATTATAAAGAAATCAACATTTCACATTCATGTATTGATTCGAATACTTAAGTACTCGAATCAATACTTAAGTATTGATTAGATTAATTTCGGTGTAAATAAATTACGCTAATAATATTGTAATCAAAGAATTCAGAGAAAAATTAAAGGAATAATTATGTGTACCAAGAAATCATTATAATATCTAAAGATTTTGAGTATAAGCGGTGATCGTATGGTGTTGTGTAGTGCAGACTGCCCTCAGCGATGAGTCCTCGGACTCCACGGAGGTGTCACTGATAATAATAATAAAACTAGAAAGAATTAACGACACTAGTAATTTTAATTTTGATCAAGAGAAATGTATAAAAGCTATTTCAGCTAACAAACTCTATAAATACCTACGAATATTAGAAGCCCGTGATATTCTCAACTCGAAAGTTAAACAGCGGGCAGCAGACTGTTTTTAATTTTACACCGAAATACAACAAAAGAGTCAGGAATATTCTGAGAACAAAACATAATGGACTGAACACAATTCGATCAATGAACTATTTAATTATACCAATCATCCGATACACAGCTGCCATAAGAAGATATTAGTTTGAAAAATTACATCGACAATAGCACTGAGCAAATGGTTCAAACCATTTCACAAGTAGTCATCTAAAAGCAATAGGAAAGAAACATGATTACAGAAAGGCAAAATAATCGCGATGTACGCTGAAGAAATAAATCCTTGCATGGCCAATTTCTTCGAGACACTAAAGGAAAAATTGACATGACCAAGATGTGGCAGTGGCTACTGTAAGGATATATTAAAAAAGAAACAGAAGTATTTATTCTAGCCGCTCAAGAACAGGCGTTACAAACTAATGTAACTAAAGTAAATATTTTGAACATTAGTAATAACAGCAAATAGAGATTATCTGATCAAAAAGATGAGAGTATAGAACATCTGAGCAGTGCGTGAAGCAAGATAGCTCAAACTGATTATTAATACTGCCATGATCAAGTGGCCAAAATAATTCATTTGCATGTATGCAAAAAATATGGCTTTCCTACTTCTGACAACTGGTGGCAGCGTAAAATAGAAACGGTATTGGAAAACGAAAGAGTAAAAATTCTCTGGAACCTCATAATCCAAACTGATCGGCATTTGGAACACAATAGACCTGACATCACAATTACTGAAAATCGACAGGTTTGGATTATTGACATCGCAGTACCCAGTGATATCAAGATTAACAACAAAGAACTGGAAATAATTACTGAATATTGAGATCTGGCAACCGAAGTTGGCTGGGTGTGGCTTAAACGCACCGAAGTCATCCCAATAGTTGTCGGTGCATTTGGTGCAATTTCAAAGAAGCTATCTGAGTATTTACAGCAATTAAACATTATTAAAGTGACCTCACATGATCTAGAAAACAAACACAGCATTACTTGGAACAGTCCATAGTTTACTACGCTACCTGACAGACTATTCTTAGATTCTTGGGTAGAATCTGAATTGTTCTGTATCACCATTCAAATTGTTATAATAAATTTAGTTTAATCCTTTATCCAAGTGTTAGCAAACAAAGTTTGCGTCTGAAAATATCTTCAGGACTGAATGTGGTGCTGTACTACCTTACCGGGGTAGGTAAGGCAGTACAGCTACTGGGTAGTGGACAGTCCCTTAATGCATAACATTATACATATCCGTAAGGAGATGTGTTTTGCATTATGGGAGATACTAAGATAGGAGTGTTGGTAGCTTGCTCCACCTTTGCTATGAGTTGTCCAGTGTTGTACTACCTACCCCGGTAAGGTAGTACAGAACCACATTCAGTCCTGAAGATATTTTCAGGCGCAAACTTTGTTTGCTAACACTTGGATAAAGGATTAAGCTAAATTTATTATAGTCTAACCAGGTGAAAAACAAACTTTCAACAGTCAAATTGGTGTTTAAATGATATCTTGTTTTGATTGTGTATCAACTGTGTGAATAATGTAGTAGTAGTAGTAGTAGTAGTAGTAGTACTACTACTACTACTACTACTACTACTAATAATAATAATAATAATAATAAAAGTATTTACCGAATCTTGACGTAATGTTTTCTTCATATAATAATATGGCCATCAGCGCATCGTCAGAGGTAACAATTTTCCTTAGCGAAAGCTTAGCGAAACTTTGAGACAAGGAGGTCCTATTAAGACAAAAATAACAATAATACAAAACCTCAAGTCATTATTACAGAACTTAGTCATTTAATGCCCCTTAACAGCTGCAAATCAAGACTGTTGTGAGAATATGGGGAAGAAACAATTGCATTTAAACAAAACAAATGAAAAAATATAAGTTAATTGACATTTCTCGTATGCAACTCGATCGGTCATATACATTTGAAATATATTTCCGAGAAACAATTCGCTCGTGATTTCTTTTTCTTAAAGTTTAATGTCCGTTAATACTACTGGTCGAGGTTGCAGTCTAAGTGCTGTTTCAAAACACTACATGATTTTATCTTAAATAGTAGTTAAATAGTCTAAAGAAATAAAAACAATATTCTTACTTAAATTAATAAAAATAATATAAAAATAATAAAGAATAAATTAATATATACTAGAAATCTAGATCACGAATATCCGTGCAATAACGAGGAAATAAAAATTAGATAAAAGGATTGAGGGAAGTGCCTCCATAGACCAGTTGGAAGAACGATAGTGCTATTTGGTTGGATCTGAGCTTGACTGTTTTCTGTTAAGTGATGAGGGATGTTTGCTAAAGTCTAAGTTAGCGAATCTCATACATACTTAATATTACAAATTATTATAAAAATTCATAATTTTCCTTAAATGCAAATAAAAAAATATTTTTACTTTGTAATAATTATAAATAATAAAGTATAATATAGAGGATCATAAAAAATTCCTTAGTTTCATCTGACTCTGTTTTTCGTTCCTCTGTCGTTTTCCTGCCAATCTGGCAGAGAACACTTTGCTAATCTTTCCTAGCCCATTTTGTTTAAGTGACCATACCACCTGAGATTAGCTCTGCTAACATGCCCCTAATCTTTCTCAGGACTCTCATATCTGCGGTCTCTAGTCTTTGGTCAAGTGTTTTACTTCTGACCCAGATCTCCGATCCATAAGTTAAAACTTATGTCCTGTCTTGTATACAGCTAATTTAGTGTTCCGACTAATTTCTCTCTTATTCCATATCAATTTATTCATTTGACTTCCTACAATACCTTGTGTGTTCATCCCTGCCCGATGAACACACACGGATCTACAGCCATTGAAAATATCAACTTCATTGTGAATGGAGAACCTGTAGAACAATGAAATGAAAAATTAATGAAAGTCAGCCATGAAATTCTTACAACAATGTGAAAGAGATAGAGTCATCACTACATTATCCTTACGCTCGTAGTCAACCATGAGTGGCATCATGGTAATTAACCTCCTGGACGCAAACGACATATGGTGATGATAGATGTAGAGAGATATACGTTTTTTTCATCCCTAAATGTACGTGCAATATCATATTTGAAAGAAATACGTTTTTGAATGCCAAATTTGAAATTTAGGAATGCACAACTAAGATTCTTATGTCCTGACAAGCTTTTTGGAATAACTATCTTATAATTCGCATTCTAGTATAGTTTTTTTTTAAATATACACTATGAAAGTAAGTTCTAAATTCTCCATTGAGGTACAATGGAGAATTTAGAACTTACTTTTCTTCACATGCTTATTGCTGTTTACGATCTTAATAAATATGGCAGCATTCATCTGGTACAGAATTATAAACATGCCTTGTTTCTCTTGGCATCAAGATGAATTCTGCATGTTGCTTTTTGGTATGTAAATGGCAGATGTAACATGGCACACGAAAGATGAGTCCTTGTCGTGTTTATCATATTTTACGGTAGATGGCGACACTTGATTGTCAGTTATGCCACGATATCTCTACTGCTGGTGCTCAAATAGAGCAAAACTGTGGAGTTATCTTTCGTCCACTGAAGAATTGCAATGAAGCACTTAAGGAAATTATAAATACCTATATGGTTTAGTTTCTGATAAGTTTCTAAAGAGAGAGCATTTCTAAAGGGAGATAACTTTAGAGTGCTGTTATCTGAAAACCTATATATAAGAATTTAAATCACAGAAAGATCACTGAGGATTTGTTTTAAGCCAAACGGTGTTTGTCCTTTACCCCTCCCCTCCCTCTCCTTGATGGAAAACTAGGACTTAGATACATGAAGCTAATTCAAAATGGAATGACGGATGGATGAACACACCCATTTCAGTAATAATAATTTCTGTTATAGTCCAACCAGACAAAAAAGAGGAAATCATTTGGCTCTATTAAATGAAGCCTCAGAAAAAATATGGTAAATGTAATATTCAAGGAAGGAAATGTGCATTAGAGTTAAACATTTAAAGATTAAAAGGAATTCTGGTGCTCTATTTGGATAAGATAAAATCTAAATGTTTCATAATCTTTTCTTGCTGTATCAATACAAAGAAATTAAGTTAATTTTATTTGTGCACGTTATTTCACCCAGGAGAATGACTTCGATATACAGAAAGTGAAAAGTGAACATTAGGAAGTATATGTAGATATTTCTTCTTTAAAGTATAAAGAGTTATGAAGGATACAAATGCTGCAGTGAAATAGATGGTTAGGAATCTGAAAATTATGTTTCATTTAGTAAATATAGTTTTGAGAGGCGTGAAGATGGAAATCAACTTTGCTGAAGTTTCATCTCAGGCTAGTGTGTGTGTGTGTGTGTTTAGAAGTCAGTATTATTTTATTCTTTGATAGAAGATATATTCATGTTTTGATTTTTTTTAAATGATACGTTAAGAATGGATGGAGGAAGTTGACGAGATAAATTTTTTTACGAACGAATATTAAGGAATAAAATATCACGCACACACACACACACACACGAGCGTGCGATAGGAAAAATCTTAAAACATTCTTCTGTTATATGCTTCTCCTGTTGTTGGATACATTACATTATTCTGCATACGCAACTTGCACATAAATCATGCAGAGTATGCAAATCTGATGTAAGTTTCGTATTTTCTCATAATGACGACATGAACAATTTTGCCTTTTATCTCAACCATAAGTAGCATGCTAGGTTTCTCATCAATAAGTTTTCCAAACCATATCTAAAAGATGTACAGACTATAGGATATTCAATTATTTTGCGGCCTCTGCATATCATTTATAATCATGTTTACATTTCTTGTAAAATTTGTGTCCTTCGAAGGATATGTAGAAACATTACCCATTATACTTTTATTTATTCCAAATAACAACAAGAAAAGTCGTTAGTTTAATGTCACATTAGTACGGAGGAAAACTCGTATTCCTTGTGGGGTTTATTTATGCGAGGCAGAAATAATTGAAGCATTTGTTACCCCAGTTTCTCTTCTTTTTTAAAATACCATTATTAGCTAAAGAATTCAGGTTACTTTTGCAACACTGCTAGTAAATTCATTCGGTAAGAAATATGTATCTATTAGTTTGAAGTTCAGGATATTAAACGCAAAAACACTGCTCTAACATTGCAACATATTTAAGGGAAAATGCGGATGTTTCAAAAAATGACTATTGCATAATTATTAAATATATGTAGGATGAAATAGGTCCATTTAATTTCCTATTTTGGAAGTTTACTTGACAGTATAATGTTACAGGATTCTAAAATAGATCAAGACATCGTAGCTCAGAAACCAAGTTTGAGACGATCTGTGATGCAAATTCTATTTCTTTCAGAAATTTATTGTAGTAATATGGAAATGCGTTCCTCGTCCTACATTTCACGGTAATGATATATGCAAATAGGATTTCTAAAAATGTAGCAAATCTCCTGACGAACGAAATTACACCACACCACTGAAAGATACTTTATCGGAAGATAGCGACATTTCTTCTTTACATAAAGCAAAGAATTTTTGATTACAGAAAAGAAGAACTTTTTCTTATTAGTCAATAATTACAAAGTAACGTAATGCCCGTCCTCTTTTAAATGAAAATTCAAATGAGCGAAATACATACAGGGTTGATACAGCAGCAAGAGGAAATTCAGATTTCCCTCCACAGTTTCTAGCCCTTCTACTGGCGATGTAGTACCCTTGAATGAGATGTTCAGCCTCTTCGGAAAATGACACTATTATTCGTCGAGCACAATCCAGGAACTAGAAAGGTTAAGGATATGTTATAATATGAAAGTTCAACAGCATTGATATATAATTCTAAAATAATTCTGTTCACGTCGTTTTTTAGAAACAAATACTAACTATAAAACACGCGACATATTCAGGCTTAATTATATAAAATTCATAACATTATAAATGTTATGAATTTTTTCATAACATTTAAATTTTTTTTAATTTTTTAAATGTTATTTAAAAAATGTTATTTAAAATGAGAAATTTAAAAAATTTAACATTTAATTTTTTTTTTAGATTTACATTTTCATTAAACTTTAAAAAATTTAAAGTTTAATGAAATATATTTTATTTCATTAAACTGGATGCTACGTAATATTCAAGAAGAACAAGAATTGGCCACAGAGGAAATAGTAATATTTTCATTATAATTCATTACTTTCATGCATATTTTAAGAAATGTGTTATAAATGAAAATTTGTATCTCATGAATTAGTTAGGTGCTTTTTAAATTGGTTTAATATGGAAACGAACTTTTGTTGGAGAAAATTTAAAATATATGCAAAATTTATCAACAGAATAGTTCAAAAGGGCATTATTACTTATTTTTGATTATATGTATGTAATGTATTCACCGTGAAGAAGGACGAAGTTAAAACTGTATTATGTGAAAAACACGATTAAAAATGCTCAACAGAGCCGGCTGTTGTTTTATGAGATAGTGTAAAGATTAAATTGAAAAAAATGGCAGAAACTATTGTATCAAGAGCCAACTTCACATTTTGTTTTTAAATTATGATAGCTTTTGAAATACTTTTATATTTTTGCCATCGCATTGTCACAGATGAGTGATAATGCGCTAACAAATCGATTTTATAATTAATTTTTTTCAACAACTAAAAATATAAAGGAATTTATAAACAAAATGTGTCTCTTAGCAGGTATTGACTGAACTCTATTAGGGTCGATCTGCTTGTTGGCATTATCGTGTTCTAACCACTTCGTTCGAACTGTTTGCATTAAAAGTTTAAATTCAAATAGTTTGAAACACGTGGTCAACACTTTGCTAAATTTCGGAATCATTCGTACACATTAATGACGAATATCCTGTTTGTCAGAAAAATGCTCCGAGTATCTTTAGCTCTTCCTCAGCTCATATCTTTTCGAAGATGGGTTTTACTGTGCATGTGGATCTTAGAAAAAAATAAATATAAAAATAAAATAGAAAAATATTTTATTTGCCTCATCAAGCGTTTTTATTATTGGAAATTTAAATTTGACACTTTTTGTTCTCCTATGTATATATATATACTGCATTCGTATAACCAAAAATGTATTTAATAATTTTAAAAAAAGGTCTCACATGTTTGTAATTATTGTAACGCAAATGCTAAAAAATAAATACCTTTATATTATTCGTGTTTGAATGAAATATTATTAAAACTTCTCCCAAACTGCCTTTGCCTATTTAGTTTGGGAGAAGAGGAGATATGTCAGTTTTACTAAAATTTTAAAAAGGAGAACTTCAAGATTTATAACCAATGTCATAAACACTAATCTCCTTACTATTCTGCAGTGAAATTGAAGACAGCAATGTGAACTTTCGTCTACTAAATTATATAATTTTGCTTTGTTTCTCGAAAGGAAGATCTCTCTTCACTACCCTTTACTTCTCATAATATTCATATTTCCAAGCAACATGAGATTCCTCATCTTGGAATGACTACTCTTGGCCTATTGTGGAAGAAATGCATGATGTTTATTCCTTACTGGGCCTCCATAAAACTCCGTGTATGTTTCAAACTCAAGACACTATATGTCATATTTACGACTTCTAACATTTTATAATTCATAAATGCGTCCATCCAACGTTAGAATTTTGTTGTCATATTTGAAGTGATATATTAAAAAAAACAAACACTCTAAAATGATTATTGCCATTAGAAGAGGACGAATCCGTTTATCTATTGAATTTTCCCTCAATGCATATAAGAAAATAACTGGGGCGAATCATGGATTCGCCCCAGTTATTTTCTTATATGCATTATGTTTCTGCCTGATGCTTTTTTATGTAATATTTGTTTAGGAGCTGTTTATTGAGATGGCTATGATCATTCCTTCACTTTCTTTTAATCCTGTAAAAGCATGAGCATCTGTTGGTTAGCATCCATCCATCCATCTGCTTCTCTTACTTAGAAAAGTCTTCCTTACACTATTTTTACTAAGGACTATAACATCCGTCTGTTCAACAACAAAAAAAAAACAAATCAACAGCATTCTTTCTCCTTAATCACTTGTCCACATACAGCACTGCAGCTGATGTGTTATAGCATTGCTCATCCATCAAGATAGTGGTTGTAGTTCCCATGGAAACAAGACAGAAGAAAGTTTGTCTACTCTACTTGATCAGCCTTGCTCATCAATCAGACAAGCAAACATTTCCATTGAGAAATCTAAGTTTCGGAAAGTCAAAATAGTATTTAGTTAAACATCATTATAACCTGCATGTGACCTTGTTTCACACTGTTCCAAGATGCGACAGCATTATTCGAGTTTTAAAAGGCATCTGAAAAGTGAATGTTTGCTTTTAACCATTATTCATTTGAAGGGTTTCAAGGGCATTTTCTTCAGATATTTCTCCAGTTGATGGTATCAATCTCCTCTTTAAACATATTCATTATTAAACATTTATATTGTATATCCTTTTCACGATTTCACGAATCTAGATGCTAGAAACTGACAAGATGAGCGAAAAGATGCGTGCGGAATTCCTTAATATTTCTGCAATGATTTTTCCCGTCCCTTATTTAAATGGTTGGAAGAGAGAGATCATAATTTCTGTACTTTTTCATGAACATCTCGAAGAGTTTCCGCTTATTCTTTATTCAAAAAAATGTTCTCTCTAGTTTGGGGAATCTGATGAAGGATCGACAATTTTTTTTTACGCAGAAAATCACACCACGCATAGTTTCAAAAACTATTCCCTACCTAATTACAAAATGCTTCCCAATTCGGTTAATCGATAGACGGGATGAAGATTTGCAACAATGAGCAAATGTGATGCAATGATATTTTCTCTTAAAATAAATGCATCGAATATTGTTTCCGCTCATCTTCATATAGATAAAATGGCAAGTTATTTAAGCATAACAAGCCATCGGGACTAAAACGTTAATGAAGACAGTGTGTACAAAAAAGCTAATCTATGTGATTATGTTGTCTTTGTTTTTCGATCAATCTCTACGCATGAATTCATAGCCGACAAAGTTTTTGTCTGTTTTATGGGGGGGGGTAAGTGTTTCCAAGAATGAAAAGACCTTGTAATCTCTGTTATGAGACTCTCTAACTCACCTTTAAACTTTTATTCTTTCGCATCAGATGACACAGAATCAAATTATCGGTCTACGGAAGCAGCACTTGGAACTGCCCCAGTAAGCGCATGTATGTGTGTGTGTGGAGAGGGTGTAATTAACCAAGGAGAACGAATAATTTGAAAATTATTTACTACTTTTATTTATATACGTGTCGTAAAGAAATTTCTCTAAGCCGTGCAAGAAAACCACAATCCTGTTTTTGATCACACGATAACTTCCCACTTTTGGACGGGGGGGGGGGGGGAGAACTCCTTTATTTCTTTCTATTTCTCTGCGATTTCTTGCATCCAGATTCTATCTACAGCGTATTCTCTGCCTCCTTGGATTTCTCTCTCTCACTCTATCTATCTATCTCTCAGTAAATGCTTCATTTTTTACTGTGCTTTGGATTATAAGTCGAATCCAGGTATATTTCATTTATTTATTTATGATTTGATTTTATTGCAAGTTTCTTTGCTTACATGAAAGTTAATGTTAATTACAGCTCTCAGTTACCTTGTAAACTTTAAAATTAATTAATTAAGAAACTAAAACCGGAGATAATAAGAACCTGTTTATTCACGAAATAGCTAAACAATATTTATAATCTGAAACGTGAAAAATACTTTCAGCTATTCCGATTTTTATTTTATTTTATTTGCTGATTATGAATATTTTGAGATCTCTTACATTTCTCCATTGGTCATCTGATATGTGTAGAGACTCTTCCAGTGGTTTATTGCCACTTGCTTTTTGAAGAATTTCAGCGCAAAGTAAATTTTCAGTGTAATCCACTCTGCTGTTAGTAGTGTCCGTGATGAAAAGTAATCCGAAAGCACTAAAAGTGAGGGAAAAAAACACTAAACTAAGTAACTCATATAAAGATTCCTAGAACTTCTCAAAGCTAATAAAGGATAATGTTCTGCAACTGGTAACTTACTAAAGCATTAGCTACGAGCACTTTGTAGAGGTCATAACCTTCTGATACTGAAACAATATTCAAAAGATATCTGGTTCCCTCACATTCTATATGATTAATTAAAATGTTCTGGGAACTAACGAACAGACCTGGTTATTTATCACACCCATGTTAAACATTATTAAACAGTCCTTAGTGCCTTAAACACATTCACTATGAGAATAATGACTCTTCTTATTTATATCATACACATACTAATCGAATGCGTCAAAATCTGAAGTAATAATTTTTGAGTAATTTCTGTAATGATTTCTAAGTAACAGTTTTCGTTGCTATTTTATAGCATACTAAAATATGGAGAATTGAAATACCTTTGACTATTGCAGCCATCCGTAAATGGTTGTAAAGAAATCGCATTTCTTTCGCGGAATAGTATAAGATGAAAAAATTAATCTTATTCATCCTGGCAAACTCATTGTCACTTGAAAAGTAATCGATTACTAAAATGGAAATACTTCTTAGCATAATACTAAGCTTGGAGACAGCAAACTTTGAGGATAATAACGTTACGCTGCTGCTTTCATCAGAGCTAAGCACTGACTTCAATCACGAAAACATTTGCTTGTTAACTCAGCACGATGCTTTGAGATTTCGGGATTGGCACTCCTCAGTTGTGCAATATAGCAATGCGTTGCAGCAGCAGTTGTAAAAAAATACCAGGTATTTGTTAATATAAAAGATGCTTCCAGGGTAACACAGTTGGTATGATATTTTTTTAATAAACATGTGTTCTTCTGATAACTATTGCTGTTTAATTTTTTTGAGAATGATTTATATATGACAAATAACAAATAGATTTATGACAGTGTAAAATACATACTTTATTGTCTTCATTTGAAGCTTGTTCAATTCCTAAAAAAATAATAATAAAAATACAAATAATTAGAGGAAATCTGAGATTAACATTCAGTACAAAACAGGTAGAAAAATGATTGAAGATAATTAAAATGGACTTCTTAATGGCATTCTTGCATGAAATATCTATCGTTCATTATCACAGTTAAATCTAGATATCCGGTTTTGACTTATGTACAATAAACGTATTTTGTTTCAAGTGAAAACAATCCTCTTGAAACCAACTCGAGTATATTTAACAGACGTTTGTGAAGATTCCAAATATCAAATTTCGTTTATCCAGCCAGAAGGAAATGTTCAATTTCCTTCCTGATCACTAATTAAAAGCAAGGATCTAACGATCTTCAAACATTCCTGTAACTTACAGAGAAAACCAAGTTATAAATTTTAGTTATTCTCTTTTTATTTACATCGGTGACTTTTTTTTACTAACCCATATTATAGGTTTTTCGGTTATAGTAATCTACAAATTTATCTCTTTGTTTAGGAAGAAACTATTACTATGTAAATAAACGAGAACTTAATGGTTTCCATAATCAGTTTTACTTTTCCAACCATTCTACGATGGAAAGCATAATCTAGTTAAATTCAGTCTTTACAAAACTAAAATTTAATTGTATGAAAAGATTTCGTGGTCTCATATACTGAAAATATAACGATTTTCAAATCATAACATTAACTGAGTGTTACTAAATAGAATAGTACTCAACTATTCTGATATTTATTAACACTCAGTCTCATTTGGAAGAGGCGGTATTTTCTTTTGAACGCTCAGGTTTTTATTGAAAACCAGTCAAGAACGCTTATAATTTGCAAATACAGTATACCGGATTGATAATCTGCTTTTCCCCAAGTGAAAGAACCAATTGATTTATTCAAATTGTCCGCGCGGCTAGTCTATTGGCTATGAGCTTCGCAACCATATGCCTGGGGAAAGAGTGTCCTAGGATATAGTACTTAATCCCTCATTAAGAAGGCTCAACCAGTCCTAAAGGGCAGTCAAGGAACGGGGCAAACCCACAATAAAAAAATTCGAAAATTTAACTTGAAACTCACCATTAACTACTCAAGGCGTTGCACAGGACACACGTGGTTGGGATGAATGAAGAAGAAGAGTGGTTATTTCCGTTAGTGTTTCCAGAAAGGGAAATATAAATAATTTCACTTTTATTTTATGATCCCATCTCCACGCATCATACTAACAGATTATGATTTTCAGTCTTTAGCGGATGAGTCTGCGATAAAAAAAAAACATTAAATATAATTAAATTATTATTCATCGCACGTTAACCTAGACATGCCTCCAATCACTCCCAATATCCCTTACTGCATCATCTTTGTATCTTCGTAATCTTTCTTCGAGCAGTTGAAGATTTTATTAAAATTGAATTTGATGTTGACAGGATAAAACTTTCAGCTACTTAAACGAACTTTTAGTTAAATGCCTGCGTTCATGAGTAGCATTCTCTGGGAGACTGTGTAAAAAAACTCATCATCCGTCTTTGTCTAAGATCGAATAATGTATCCTTCCCTAAAAACAAACAAAAAAAAAAAAAGTCTAATTGGAGTTCTTTTCACGGAAAGGATTTAAACCGGGGTGTCTTTCTAAACAATCGTTCAAAGTAGCATAAACTCTTATAAACTTAGTTTGGTTTATATGGTGTTTCAATTAATTTCTGGATCATTTTATGTCGATCAATGCATGTGTCTTCTGGCTGACTTCTCTGTTACAGGAATGAATAAATAAAGAAATTCCAAAAAAAGAGAAAGCCGTTTTTATAAATGAAATTTGGGTCCGAGAGGAAACTGTAACGTAGATCTTTCCAGCTTAAGGATTATCTTTCTGCCAACCGCGCTACGCAAGGAATGTTGCATTTTAAAATGGAAGATTTTGGAATCCTTTTGTTTTTAACATACAGCGTTTAATTAATGCCCGTTTATATGATTATTTTATATTGTACGTATATAAAAATTGTGTTTAAATCACTTACCACTTTACTAACGACATCATCATCATCATCTGTCGAAGATTTGAATTTGCCACCAAAGTGTGCATATGCCCACAAAGTAGCCTGCGATGGAACTTTGATTTGCTGTCCAAGAGCACTAATGAATTGTCGAGGTACTTCCATAAAAACATATCCATTATCCAGAGCTGAAAAATATTATATTTTTGTAATTTTTGTTTTGACCAAAATTAAATAAATAGTATATAAATATCATAATTGCACTAGAATGTAATATTTGCCTGGAAGACATATCAGTTCTCAATTCTCGGAACTGTGCTTCTGTATACAGTCCAGATGGACTCTTTAAACAAAAATCAACCCATTCCATCTTCAATGTATTAGAACCCGCAGCTAGTCAAGACTGAAATAATTATATTTTACAAGAACTATTGAAAAAAAAAAGAGTAAAATGAAAAAGAAAAAAAGAAAAGAAACGACTTCAGCAGTTTGATTCCGATTGCTCAACTTTAGCTACATCCATATAGTTAAAGGTGAGCAATCATATCCACATATTATAAACTATTTTGCGTATTTATTTAGAAATTAGTGCCTATTCGCAATCAATCTTTATTCCAAAATTCAATTATATTTTCTTTAGTTATTGGCATTGCTAAAACAGATGATTATGCAAATATCTATTAATTCATTCATTCTCAATGGTTCTAACATGCACTTAAGCGCCATTCCAATTATTCCTGGATTTTTTAACCGTAATTTGAGGATAAGATGGTTAGCCTTATGCCTACCAGAGTGCCCTATGTCTGTAGATGCGTGTGCTCACTATGCCGGTTTGCCTGTTCTGAAGCACGAAAAACTAGAGTTTCCGGATGGAAAAAAAAAAAAAAAAAACCTAGCTCCGTATGACACTGGCTAATCCACCTTTTGTGGGTTTCGGTGTTGTAAGGATAAAGATTCATCACGTTAGGGACGGGATTCGATCCCAGGAACTTCTAAACAAAGGGCTTCACCTATACCTACTGAGCTACGGAGGCTCTAAATATCTATTAAAGGACAGATATTAATAGATATGCAAATATCTATCAATGAAATCGTTCTTCTAATTAAGAAGTAAAAGATGGAAATCCTCCTTTCGTTTTCTAATGAATTTTCAGACAACTTACATGGAAAATAATATCTATTTTGCACTGCTTTTATCTATTTATCCAGTTTCTACAAAATTTGATTACAAAGAAGGACAACGGTTTCCGATGCTACAAATTAAAAATCCTTCAGACCATGTAAACAAAATCCGTCGTTTCTTTATCCCAGTTCGCCATATACCACATCGGAGTGATCTATCCTAATATTCGAAATGTTTCTGATGAGAGATTTCATCTTTTCAATGATATTTAAAGCCAATAAGTCTCCAGATATCATACCAGGGCTGTTTGGGATTCGAACTTTGGTCTTTCCAAATTTCATCTTCATAAAAGATCGGCTACCTGCCTAGGTAACCGACAACAAATGTCATATCTTCCTGAAGGTACGAAGGCGCGAAACTTCAGTGCAATAGCATTCTTGCGCATTTGTTATCAGAAAAAGTGTATGCTAAATTTCTTAGAGGTCGATATAATAATGTAATATATATTTTCATATCCCTTTGTATAGTTTAAACGCAAGATATTATCTAATTTCAACTGAAAATTAAAATGGTTCGAGAAATCTAAGTGAAGTTCTAAGTAAAGTATCTAATTTAAGATCAAGATCATTCCAGTGATTTCGAGGATGTCAAATGAATGTAAATATGGATTAAAAAAAAACTATCCTAATTACTGATTAAGATCTGAATGAATAGTCACCGTCGAAATTTCGTTAAGTTGCGAAATATAATGAATTATGTGCTTTCACTTGGAATATATGTGGATGCGGAATCAAATGAAAGAAAAGGAGAATACCCATATGAAGAAGAAAGTTTCGAATTCTTATTATTATAAAGGTAGTCATTTATTCTATTAGCTCACCTTGACAAACTATATCCTGGTTTGCTTTACTCATTAGGGAGATATCATTGAGCAGACAAGTTCCCTCTGAAGCAAGCACCAATGAGCCACCTAAAGGTAAAATTGTCTTTTCAATGTTATTGCAAAATATTATGTCTTTCCTTGTTTTATTTAATTTTATGGTGAATTGTTTTTAACATTCGATCAAATGAAGAATTACAAAGTTTTATTAAGCTGTATATGTAAATTGAGATTTCTTATAGTCATAATCAAGAAGTTCATTATATTATGATCATTTAATACAATTTTAGGAACAATATGCATATTAATGACATGCTGTTTCCCTTTTCTAACTACTGGTTAAGAATTATGAATATCAATAAAAACCAACTGATCCTCTTTCGCAGAACCTTACTTTCATCTTATGATGGCCAAAAGATCATCTTTAAAACTTGTATTTAGATTTAGAAACTTGACTTTGCTAGGATTATTTTTGTGCTCTTAGCGTGCAACAACACTTGCCTAGCGTTTCTAATTTTTATATTTAGAAATACTGAACTTCATAAAATTTAGCTATAATTTGAGTTGCTGTCATTTGCGTAAATTTAATGTCTCAGGTCCTGGTTGCTTCTTAGAAGAAAGAAAAAAGTAAGAACTGGCATATGATTTATTGGAATAGGAAATCATTTACTAAATACGCACGATAAGCTAATAAACAATTAAATCTCTACAGATACTAACGGTTTGCCGAGATTAAACTGGAATTACCTTACTCTCTGTAAGAAAGAAATGAGGATACAAGGAAAAGCTTAACAGGAAAAAAAAAGCACATGCTAGAAGCTATATGAACTTTCATTGAGCGACCATATTTATCCAATGGCGATATGTAGAACACAAGAACCGTACCTGTTTACTCCCCTGGAAAACAAGTCTTCCGATTATGTTCGGCAGACACTCCATAGGATTGATTGGAAAGGCACACACATTTTACATCAAACAAAAACGTGTTACGAAAGAAAATTGAAAGTAGCTTGCGAGACCTTCACAAATCAACCAAATCTAAACAGGAATGATGAGTTTCGGTATTTCGAAGCTTTAGTAACACATATCCGAACCTGACAACAACGCACGCCCTCTGATTGCCTAGAGTACAAACTACAGTAAACACTAATCTCAGACTCATCCAACTCGAAAAGTTAAATCATAAAAATAAAATTAACGATATTAATTTCTTTTAATGTAGTGTGTATATATACGCACACATTCCCGAAACATACCGTAATATAAAGATCAATACGTATAAAATAATTTTAATGCTGTTAAATGCATTTATCTCAGAATGGTAACTGATTCCATAAATCTAATATAATGATTGAAGGAAGTGTTATCCACTTGGCCAAACAAGCTGCCAGTGTATTCAATATACTCAATATTAAATCAATAGATATGTACATCCCGTAATATAAGTAAAGAATGCAATCTCTTATGACTTTACTATGAGAGAAAGTTAAAGGAATTAAGTAATAATAAAAATTAATGATACAAACTCAAAGCAGAAAGAGTAATTTCCATTTTTTGAGACTTCCTAAAAATCCAGAAATTGACAGGGAAAAGAGGAATTAGAATATTCATGAGATTTACTATATGATCATGATATTTCAAAGCGAGAATTCTTTTCTTTATATATGAAAAATCTTAGTAAAATTAGTTATCATAATTAATACACTAAAAATACATCCCACCTAATATAGAACAAGTTTCAGTTCCATGGAAATCTTTTCGGATAGTTCCTGCTAGAGGAGTTGTTGGAGAATGATGAAATCCAACCGTAACGAAACTGTGGCTGTATTTTAGAAGACGGGAAACGAGCATAGTTTCTTTCGTAATCACTAAAATTGACGTACCTCCTCTTGAATGCTATAAATAAATGTACATATCTATTAGATGCAGTTATATCTATATAAAATTACCTAATTTCTGCAAATACATTTTAATCCAAAATAATTGTTTAAAATGCCATTATTTAACAAATTTGAAAATATTATATTCTACGATACACAGAATATATTTCTCAACTAGAGTCTCTTGTTATCTCTTCTGTAATTTGAAACTGCAACAAATTTTGACTGATGAATTTCATTTAAGCAACACGAAAAGAAATATAAACTAAATCTTCAGTTGATAAAACTTAGCAATTGAGTTTAAAATGTTATTCAGAGAAAAGCAGTTTTTGTATATAATGGTACAGTACTCTCAAACGACTAGACGATGAACTGAATAATTGATTTCATAATTAAATTTTGTTAAATAAAATAATAATAATAATGTTACGTTGATTTATGTCAAAAAATTATACAGATAACTTTATGCTTATTTTCGTAGGTAACATACTAACATATCAAATTACCTGATTTGGGGTGGATAAAATACTTAACAATAGTCCAAGTTTTAACCGGAAAAATGACCCTGGGATTACAATTTTACCTGTACAAAACAGAAAAAAATTACTTTAAGTATCAAATTAATTTAACCACAATAACTAGACATCAAATTCATACAGACTAGTCCGTTTAATTATATCCATATGGTATGATCGCACAACTGCATGAGATTTTGCTCAGGGATTAACCTTCTCAGACAAAAATCCCTTATGAAGCAATTTCTTTTCGCAAAATTTCCGTTTGCTTAAATTATTTATCAAAGTATATTCTTGTAGCGTCCAAAATTATATTATAAATTGTCTTTGATGTTAGCTTTACATACTTTTTTGAGCATATGAAAGAAAAAAAAAGTCGTGCTCATGTGGGACAACCATTGCTTGGTTTCGAAATCGTATTTGAACTCGTATTATATTTTTATAAAGTATTCAGGATTAAATGCATGCCCGAATAAATTAGAGGTCCACGATCGATTTTCTTCTTTATCCTCTATTTCCAGATTTCACAAGGACTGTGGAAACGTGATGAGCGGACATGTGAATAGTCCATTCTTTTCTGTTATCATTGATATAGTTAAAAAGTTCGAACTAAATAGGAACGCTATTTACACATCAACATCTCCGCATGATATTTTCAATAAAGCATATATGTCACTGATCTATTTGATAATTTTAAAAAACAGCATATTTCCTCTCTTTATTTACATGCAGGAACCAGCAAGTGTACTGTTGCCTAAATCTGGATGGAAATGTCATCTGCATTGTTATAACGATGAACGTCTGGTAGACGTTGAAATATACGCTCAATCTGAATACATTTTGAACAGACCTCGGTAAGACCACAAAGCATAAAAAACACTAATTCCAGGAAGAAATACGATTAGCGTCAACAATTTCTTATAGGAGATATTTTATAATTTAAACATGCATCTGTTTCACTACAGTGTGCTGATTATTTCTTGAGAAAAGTATAAAATATTTTTATAAAAGGTTTCATAATTTTCAGAAAGCCAATCACCTTTATATAGAAAAGCGTGTAGCATTTTAAAAAATAAATACGATGAAATAACTATAAAAAAACAACATAATGTAGTCTGAAATTTATTTTGAAAATCTGATTCAAGGAAGAATGTACAATACCAAAATGAAGGCATATATTTAATTTACACAACTATAAAGATAACTTAGTTTGTTTTCATCTCTTTCGTCCATGAGTAGATGCATTTGACAATATTTTTAAGATAAAAAGGTATCACGTTTTTACCCACACATGACACTACTGTGTTATAGGTCATGTGACCTTTCATGTGCAGAGTTATCATAAAAAAAAAATGGAGTATTTATGTGAGCTAAGAGGATAATGTGGCAAAACTTTGAGAACATTTTATTTGACATACTGCAGTTATGTACAAATAATAGAATTCTCTTATTTCATGCCTTGCACTGGCTTTTTCATTATTTTAAACACGAAAACTCACCAGTGAGACTTCATGTTATAAAATCTCACTAGATGTTGGCTTCATAACATGAACTCTCATCCATAACATATGTTCTTCGTATGATAGTATATGATAACTTTTCAATGTTTATTTATACGAAGTTTCAAGAGCAATTCAAACTAGTTGCGTAACTCTACTGGTTACAGATTAATTACTAGGAATTATCTGTAGAATACTCCATCATCATCATCATCCAAAAAGAATGATGATAGCCTTATCAACTTTTAGTGCGTTTTAAATTCCGCCATAATATGTCAGAGCATCGATTCCAGAAACACTTTGCAGATATCGTCCAGCGAACGTAATGAATTCCATCAGATTTGATGGAATTCTCTCTCTATCTCTTTACACACACACACACACACACACACACACACACACACACACACACACACACACACACACACACACACACACACACACACACACACACACACAAGTTTGAAGCTGCATCATCAGTTATTATGATATCATATAATATCATTAAATAGAGAGTTTCTAGACTGCATGCCACTCTTAAAAATAATTTTATCAATAGATGTACACTTCTGAAAAATAATTAAATAGCAGAAAACTTCCTTTTACCTTAGCGTTTTCACAAAACGGTAAAAAATGAAGTATAAGATAAATATAAAAGTTTGCAGAAAACAAGTAAAACGAAAGCATACCTAGCAGAATAAATACTGCGCACAAAGAATGTAAATAAATAAATAACAAGATATACAATATAATTATGAGTATTTTTTTTAAAATTCTTATTACAGCTTTAGCTTACTGGCAAATAAGTATGACATAGTTATTCCAAAGCCCCAAGGAGAATCCGACTCGCCTGAAGTACAAAATAAATATAATATAATATAATATAATATAATATAATATAATATAATATAATATAATATAATATAATATAATATAATATAATAAAATTATAGTTATTGAAAAACTTTACAAATAATATCATTAAACAAATCCTAAAATGATCCATGAGAATGATACATACAGATATGATGGAGCAATCATAAAATGATTCCTTTTTTAAATAGCATTAACGTATTGGTTTACCTATTCTTGCCATTAAAATTATTTTGAAGTTGGCAGTTGAATTATCAATCAAATTATCTTAACACGTTATCGAAAATATCTTAAATGCCATTCAACAAAAAGGGAGTTATCACTTTTTGTCATTTTCGAAACGTTTTGAGCCCATAAATAATCATATTCAAACAAAACTGAAAAGGCTCAGAAATTTTCCCGTAGGGACCAACATATTAATATTCATAACATTAATATTGATTATTTAAATTAAGGGGATATTAAATCCCACATTGTTTTAAAACCGAATAAGAAACTCAAAGATTGGAATCAGAGAGTTTCATGCCGAATATTCGGTCTATAAAAGTATCGGCGATTACTGGCGTGAGCTAATGCAAGTAGTCCTAGTACGTAGTACAATCTCGGGCAACTCGCAGCAAAGGTGGTAAAGTTCTGATCGTTATTCTTGGTATTTTCCATAATGTAAAAACACATTTCCTAGGAAATGTACGCTGTTATTACATTATGGTGGGAGGTCACTACCCAGACCGGTTTCAGCCTTTTTTGAGGCTTCATCTGTGAGTAGCTAGACCAAATAGATACCAACGGGTCCTTATAGTCCTTATAAGGACTGGCTTAAAGGGGCGAAGCAAGAATGCTTTTCATATTCCCCGTTATCTGTAGAGGACAGTGTAGGGATAAGGTGTTATTGAGCAATTAAAGCTCTGATCATGGCAGGAGGGTAACAGCAATAGCCGAGCCTCAGTTAGAACTTCATTGGCTACAGCATTGCCATCCATTACCCTCCAAGAGTATTGGATTGAATGAATGAATCCTGCCTACCAACGGGTATAGCGAAAAGAACTTATATATACTCTGCTATCTGTTGTCAAAAAGGTGCGACCATTAAGTTACTTAATTATAAAGAGCCAATAGGCTTCATTTCGGCGATATAAACATTATTTAAATTAAGGGGATATTAAATCCCACATTGTTTTAAAACCGAATAAGAAACTCAAAGATTGAAATCAAAAATAATATTAATATAATAATTTCAGTTCTTGCTTGCTTGCTTTTGGGTTGTCCATGATGTAAAAAAAATAATTATTATTTAAGAAAATATGAATTTATTCACATAACCAACATATGCTTACCTAAAGGCAAACGGAAAACAAATCACCGCGTTTTAGTTACCGTTTTTACTACTACTGCTACTAACTGGTAACTAGTATGCATTATCTTTTTCATTAACATTGATATAGTGGATGTGGAAGAGGGCTGCAAACTCTCTTCCACATCATTCCTCCACTCTCTTCACACCAAACACTCTACCTCATATTGGATACGTGAATTGTGAATCCATTAAGTGGGGTCATTCAAGCAAAATTCTTTCTAAGAATGGATGTACTTTTGGTAATATTATTAGAATGCAAGAAGTTCTTGCTTTGAATTCTACTAGACAAAATTTTAACAAAGTGAGTTCTTGATAATTGCTGTCTTAAGAGGAATATGTGAACATATTCTTGATGGTCGACTAAAAATCTTTACGCGATCGACGTTATAGACAGCACTGACGTATAGAGTCTTAGTACTTAAGAGCTGGGCAGGAAATATTTATGTTTCACTGTTAATAACTTTATAGCCTAAAGTGGTGACACTCTTACAGAGTAGAATGTTTTATTGACTATCACATTGTGATATGCTGTATTTTCCAAGATATATTTCAGATGCTAATGAAATCAATTTAACGATAACTGAATTCAGTGTAAATTCAAGAGGTAGGCGTGCACGATAATGAAAGGGAGTTTCTACTTTTCTGGTTAAGCAGTGTATGTTTCCCGAATAAGGGAGAAACATATAATAAGAGAAACGTTTATTTTATTAGGAGAAGTTGCATTTTTTTTTAGTTATGTTTATTCAAGACCCGAGAATTTTATTCATATAACCGATACTGCGCAATCTCTAGTTTGTTGGTGAGATAAATGAATTCTCTTGGAAGTCATTTGTCTCATACCATTCACGTCTCAAAAAAGCAATCACCATGATTTTGCTTGCAGAAGATGTGACTGAATTTCTCTTGCAGTTTAGACTCTTTATGATGGTATTTATTAGATTTCAATCGATGACATTTCAGCGCTGTCATTCAGGCATCTCTAATAACAGAACTTATAACTCCACGAATGCAAAGAAGTTATGAGACTCCCGAAATTTAATTTCCGAACAATTGTTAAATTCAGCTCAAGTAAAAATTGAATATTGTATTTAGTCAATAAATAGACTGTACGTTTCAAATCTATGCTTATTAAGGCAGCTTAAATTGCAAACAGTGTTCTCGGAGACTGAAATAGGAACGAAAAATATTCACCTTAACTACATTGATTAATTTCACGAAGGATAAACGTAGCCAACTATTTGTTTGAAATCGAATACTTCAAACGTATGTTTTGAATAATAATCTAAACAAACACATCTGTCGTGCGCGCACGCGCGCGCGCGCGCGCGTGTGTGTGTGTGTGTTAGAAGAGCTCTTTGTTAAATGTCTCACACCTCAGACGCGCATTATGGTGGATTCAGTGATCCTTTTCCGTTCATTTGATTAAACTATCATCGCAACTGAGAGCGTCCATATACAAAACATGCATTTATTGCAGTGACAAACTACTCATTCATTTTTCATGCTTGTTGATAAAATCATTCGCTTCTTTATTGCAGTTCGACTCAATTTATCGACTTAAGTCATGTAATCTCCTATCGTGGCAGAGGTAACAGATCAAATGACTTCAACATAGACAGCGAATTATGTAAGAGGCCCCAAAGCTGAACTGAATTCTAAGATGAATATTAGACAGAGATAAAATTGACTTTACATGTTCCATCCAGTTAACCAGCTTCAGCTGCTACTTTTAACTTGGTTGATCAGAGAAGTAAATAATCATGTGGATACTTGAAATAGTGTCGATTTTTATCCCATCAAAGAAAGCGCCATCAGAGTAGGTGAAATCCGATTGATAAAGATGTCCTTTCATACCAGTCTAAAAACTGTTATGGAATTATGAGAATCGATACTGCTAAAAGCATATCCTAGAATGAAATATTTAACTGGATTATCTTCATTTGTCATATTGACAGCGTAATATGCTGTTCAGTTAGTCAGTGGTAGCTAAAATTTGACTCATTGTCTTTTTGTATTTTATTTTTACATAGTCCAGAAACAATAATCTCTAGAGACCAAACTTGTAAATTTTTCAAGCCACTTCAGGTGTTCAATAAACAGGGTCTCACACTGGGAGATGAAATTCATCTCCTAAATAAATATAATCACAAACATCTATGCCCACAGAAAATGTCGCGCCTATGAGTTTTGGTTGAACCCATCTAATCAGAATCTTGGATAAGCCCACTTAGATGGTCTCAAACCCAATCTGAAGGCCCAATAAAAATTCTCAAAGTCTCAGAAGATCTGAAAGCTTGTTGCAAGGAGGGAGAACAAAAAATGCACTTTTACCGCGCAATATCAAACGCTGCCCAGTGTTGTAAAAGTGCATTCTATTATGTTGGCTAACTTTATCTCTTATAACAATATGTCTCTTAGGATTGATGACTGCATAGCAATAGATATACTATAGAAGATACAAATTTGTACTTAACGGTACATTACAGACGCCGTGAACTAAGCACTGGAACCAAATCTTATTATTCGTAAAAGACCATACTACTCCCTTAAATTATTTAATGAAAATAGAACGAATAATAATTATAAAATAAATCTCACTTTCATAAAGCTTCCATATTAATTTCGATACCTGGTCATAGTTGTGAAGCATACACCTGCTTGGATAAACCTACACATATAATCAGAAAATAAAATTAAGTATTAATTATCTAAACACAATAAAATTAACTTGTATTATTTAGATAGTTAAAAATACGAAAAGGGGGAAGAGAAAAGTAACCCATTCAAAAGAGAGAAGTAGTTAATAATAAATAAAAGTTTATTATTATTATTATTATTATTATTATTATTATTATTATTATTATTATTATTATTATTCTGTAGAAATAACTACAACTCAACAAACAACAGTTAACAAATGAGGAAATTAAACGAGTATGTAAAACCAGCCCTGCTAAATATGATTATATGGTTATCAGAAGTTCTTATGTTATGCTGCAAAAGTTAAATTCGTTGTTAAGAATTCGCTGCGAGGAAAGGATTATTTTGGGATTCTCAAGATAATTTTCAAATGATGAGACAGCACATCATAACGTTAAATTATTTATCCTCTGGAACTTCTCACAGATAGAATTCAGGTAGAACCACACACGCACGCCAAATTTTCCATATAGAAGTACTATATAGTTGTCAGAAGTTCTTATGATTATATAAGTATTAATTATATAACAGTGTATCCTTATAGTATTAAATTACTCTGTTTCAGAAATAGTTGAATTAAGTTTTTTTTCCTGCTTGGTTTCTACAACTCTCCACAACTCAGAGTATTTTAATACTAAGATGATACATCATTATACCACTTGTATACGGAAGATATAACTAATGGATTTATTTAACTTTAGTATCTTCCTGGGTATGGTTCCCACCGAGGATATCAATAAAGGTCGAAAGTGATATTTGTAATGATCCATCCCATAATGTATAGGAATATACACTTCCAAAAGGAAGTGGGCTTTATGTTATGAGATACTGAGGCGATTAATACGAAATCGATAGCTTCTATACACAAGTAGACATCGTAAAGATACTTCACGCGTAAACGTATTTACTTGTGCTTGGGCAAAGGACTGAAACAAGAATAAAATTTCTTATCATGTATAAGATATATATAGAAATATCAATAAAAGATTTGTATATAATCACAATTCAAAAGGTGAAATTCTCTCAAAACGTGAAAATCTCTCAAAGTGAAAATCCGATGCACAGTTACACTTTCTGCTATCATATATTTTTTTGAATTTTTTTTTCCACAAAACAGAAATGAAAGTTCGGAAAGTATAGTCAGATACATAAAGAACTAATTTTAATTTACTACACTTAAATAAATGAACCAAATGACGTCTAATTATCAAACTATTATCAAAACACAGTGTGTATATACTGCTTCACTTATCTAAACAGTACACAACTCTGCTTTGATTATTAGAGTTTAATAAAATCTAAGAATACTTACCTCAGTACGAAATATGTTGTTAGCCTGTAAAGTTAAATAAATAAATAAAAATAAATGTATGCTTTTTCTTTGTAGATCCAAATAATTAATATACAATTATGAAGATTGTGTAAATATCTGTTCTATCCTTTAATTTTAAACTTTATTTGAAAGAATATTGCTTCTCTGGAGTAGCTGAATACTTTGTGAAAGGTTTAGGTTTCATAAAATAATAGAGTAATTAAGAAATGCAGTTTCAGATTATAGAATTTAAATGTGTGTTTGTGTTTATATTATATACTTTTCTTACCTCTATGCCTACTTCAAATTCGTTCTCTGTTTTAGAAAACACAGACGTTCCTATAACAGTATAATTCTGGCCAAGTTGAAGATCTGTACAAAGTTCATCTGTAAATGTTATTTTAAACACTTTATTAAAATTAAAAATTTATATTAATTTATAAATGAAAAGTAAAGAATAAAATAGATTTTTCACAGAATGACAAATAAACCCAATATCAATAGATATTGAAAAAACACGAATCTCTCACAAAAATCAAAATAAATTTACTAGTTTTAGGTTTCACGACTAAGTTAATGGTTTTAGCGACATACTACTCCTAAATTCTATCATTCACGTAGCGTTTATGTTTAGTATTTAAAACTACACTAGGCTGATAGAACTTGAATTGTCATCTTCTTTATTAACTATGAGACACCTTTCCTCCATTCACGATTGTTTATGGTCTTAATGGGGAACCTTGCTTATGTTCCCTCTGATTTCACAGCGATTGAGTAACCTTAAAATCTCAGTTTTTAAACCTGCTCTGATTCAAGATCTCCTTCCATCATTTTCTTTAATTTGTTTGCTGCCTCAACTGCTTTCACAATCACTTAAACGTTTTCACTTTTGCGATTCTATATCTCTTGCAAAGCAACCTGTCTATCTAAATGGCAGATGTGGTATACCAACTTTACTTATTGGAGATCTGAGAGGTTTGAAAAGAAAAGTTTTGCAAAGCATGACCCTTCGCCATTATCAAATAATAATAATAAATAATATATAAAAAATATGATTCTGAAATTCGCTTTTTACCTAACTTTGTAAAGTTAGGTAAAGAGGTAGAAAAGAATAATAACATGATAGAAACATAGAAGTCAGTAGACAGAGAGAGAGAGAGAGAACGAACCATATAATGGAAGGTTTTTCAACTTTCAACAAGAGGATAAAAAGAACTAGCGATTCGAGTAATAGTTAGGCTAGCAAGAGTGAACGATCACTGATTATTGTTATATTATATACAATAACTATTATATACAACACATTGTTATATTATATACAATAGAAAACAATAGTAATATGAATGTCCTAAGACGAACATTATCAGTTGAAACAAAGGAAATAGCTGCTGTAAGAGGAAAAAAATGGTGAACTGATAAAAAAATAGAGATACAATAATCAAAAGAATTCAGGAATTTTATACTGAACTCTATGAAGACAAAGACCGGGACATCCAAGAATCATCTATGGATAACTCGAGTGAGGAGAACATGATGCCCCTGAGATCTTACAAGGTGAAGTGGAAATGGCACTGCAGGAATTGAAGAATGGAAAGGTCCCAGGAGAAGATGGAATTATGGTAGACTTCTTAAAACTGGAAGGAAGCCCTGTCATCAAACAACTGACTAAACTCTTTAATAAATGCCTAAAACAGAGAAAAATCAAGAAAAATTGGAACAATTCACTTCTAATATTAATTTTTAAAAAGGGCAATAAGGAAGAAATTAAAAACTACAGACCTATAAGCCTACTCCCCACCATATATAAAGTGTTCATAAAAATTATAAATAATATAATAAAATCTAAACTGGAGGGAATGCAATTCTGTGAACAAGCTGGATTTGGAAAGAATTACAATACTTTGGACCATATTCACACATTAAGACAGCTCATTGAAAAATCAGTTGAATACAATAAATCCTTATGTCTGGCCTATATGGACTGTGAACAAGCATTCGATTCGGTTAAAACATCTGCAATACTAAAAGCACTTGAAACCCAGGGAACTGAGAAACCATATATTCAAACACTAAAACATATTTACAATAATGCAACTTCTGTAATTAAATTATAAAAAAAAAATCATCAGCTAACGCCTTTTTATTCCCGTATACGGGAGTAGGCGAAGCCATTTAGCCTTATCTAACTTTTGGAGACTGAGTGGGCAGTTCAATCTCCACTGGTACCAATCGGAGATAGATGGCCCAAGGCTATCACTAATTAAGCGGTACACAGTGAAGAGAGACGGCTCAAATGTGCCGCCATCTCGTGGTCCCTAACCTTAGCACAATATATTTAATGTCTAAAAATAATGCGGGTTTTCCGGGAGGAAAACCCGCTTGCCCGTGCCAGAGATCGACTAACTCGGGAACCGGTCGAAAAAAGGCTTAGAAAAATTTCCTCTAGTCGGCGACTAGATTTGAACCACCAAATCCTTTCTTCGTGCGGTCAAGCGCTGTAGAGTGCAAACGCCACGTCTACTGAGCTACACAGGCCTTTTGGAATTAACACAGGCCTTTTGGAATTTGGAATTAAATTATATAAAAATTTAATTCCAAATACAAAAAGGCATCCGGCAAGGCGGCACTATATCTCCCAAATTATTTACAGCTGCACTAGAGGAAATCTTTAGAAGCCTTGATTGGGAAACAAAAGGAATAAACATAAATGGATAAAGGCTGCATCGTCTGAAATTGCAGATGATATTGTCCTGATAGCAGATAATCTTGAAGATATGGAATAAAGGCTAAATCAGCTAAATGAAGCCTCCAGAGAAATTGGATTAAAAATAAATAGAGAAAAAACAAAAATAATGATGACTAAATACATAAACCATAGAACTATCAAAGTTGAAAACCATGAAATATAACAAATTACTTCATATGTATATTTGGTCCAATTGTTATCCTTTGAGGAGTGCCAAAGAAAAGAGATTGAACGAAGAATATCACCTTGGATGGATGGCTTATGGGAAAATGAGAGACATATCCAGAAGTGACATCCCTATGAGTCTAAAAAGGAAAGCTTTCGAACAGTGCATACTTCCTGTCCTAACATATGGATGAGAAACATGGACTTTAACAGAAGCCCTAAACAAAAAGCTGAGAACAACACAACATCGCATGGAAGGAAGTATGCTAAAAATAACATTAAGAGATAGGATCTCAAGCAGGTGTCATGGATATTGTAAAATACATTAAACAGGCTAAGTGGAGATGGGCTGGCCATATTGCCAGATGAAGTGATGCGAGATGGACTAGAAAAATAACAGAGTGGAGACCAATGGATGAAGCAAGACAAAGAGAGAGACCGAGAAGAAAGTGCAGAGATGAACTGGAACAAATTGCAGGAGTGAGATAGATGGGAGAGGCAGAAAACCGAGTGATCTGGAAAATCATGGGGGAGACCTTCGTCAAACAGCGTACAGAACCAGAAGGTTGAAGAAGAAGATGATGTACAATAACATAATATTCAGACATTTTGTGAAATTTTGTACCGCATAACTTATGTGAACAGTAATTCCACTTCACTAGTTTTTTTGTTTTTTTTTTTCAGAATCAATATATGTAAGAAACAAATAAATGCAGAACATTTGAATTATTTCAGCACATTTTTAGTGAGGTAAGTAAACTAAATTATGGAAATATATAATAGAATAAGCAACGCTAGTATGATGGGGAGCCAGTTGGGTAAATTTATATGGAAAAGACAGAAATTAGCTTAAAAGGTTGCCTATAATAACCATGTAGTTACATTTCTTATTCCATACCGCTAGATGATAACCTAGATGATAGACCGTTATAGGTTCCATTCTAGTCGCTGATTAGAGAAATATTTTCTAGTCCCCTTTTTTTCAGGTCGGTTGGTTGATCTTCTGTGAATAAGCTTTTGCTTTCTTCCATAAACTAAGAATTTTAACTTTGCAGACTATCAGA